>NC_092206.1:40152632-40290008 GCF_043381705.1 Parasteatoda tepidariorum
ATATATATCACGTCCTTTCTGAAATGCTTTAATATTTATTCAATGGTGTGTTTCTATAAGCAAATGTATGATAACTGTGGTACATTCTTGTAATTTCGCAGGTTACAATTTGAAAAAGCGCTTTACTTCATTTGCTTCACCTTATTGAATAGCATTAACTGAATCACTTTACTAATGCTTTTCTGATGTCTCAAAATTAGTGTGTATTTAACTATTTTGTTATATAAACATTCACTGGATCATTTTTAATTTTTTCCCTTTTCTTGTCTAGAAAATTGTCGAAAATTGATTCCGGTTTTATGAAGTAGAAGTTCACTAAAAATGATATATTCTTCATGCCTAACAAAGAAGTTTCATTTTATGAAGTTTTCCTTTTTTTTTGAAACATCAACTAATATCTGAATTTTTGAATAAAACTTTCTATACGTTTCATGTTTTTCAATGTCATAAATTATTCCATGTATTGATTTTTGGAAATAATGTTTTCCTTTATTTTTCTGAATATGAATGACAAAACATCGCTTTTGAAAACTCATAGAGCGTTTCGTTAAATATTTATCTTGAATTTTCTATAGACCACTCACCCTCAAAGCTTAAATGAGGATTCAAAATGAGTTCTTTTTTCCATTTTTTAAAAGACATATGCTTTAAAGATTTTGCCAACTTTATTAGAGTTTCAAAGAATTCATCAAATATTAAAAAATACATTTTGAAAAACCAAGCAAAATTCGTTTTATTCTTACATTCATCAATCTTTTTCTTACATTTTCGTGTAGAGAAAACAAATTTTCTAAAGAAAATAAAATATTTAAAACGCGTATTTGCTTTTCTCTATAAGACATCAATCAATTGTAATTCAAATTTAAAAAGTTTCTGTTTGAAAAATAGATGCAAAATGTTTTTTAAAAGATACATTCACAATTTCGATACTGTTGTTATTTTTAATTAAATTTTTGTCTTGCAGCAGACAGTTATGGTTCTGGGAAATTATCTAGATTAAGTCACCGAAGTTTCGGGGCCTATGCCATGATAGGGGCAGTAGCCAGCTTTGCGTAGTGAACGCCTTTATATGACTAACAAGCCGTAAACTCTTAAGCCGATGCTCAGTGAACTTTAAGCCACCGACAGGGATCGCTTCCCAGTGAGACATATTTAGTTCAGTGTTATATGCAATAGTATATGCAATTCAAAATGCTGGAGTATAATGTTCAAATTGTTTGCAAATAAAATAAAAATAATGATTTTCAACTGACTGCAAAATATTTGTCCCGTTTTAGGTACTCTTAGGTTTCTAAACATATTTTAAACAAAATAATTCTGTTTTATTTTTGCACTGATTATACCCAATTTTAAAAATTTTTGATCATAATACTAAACTTTTTTTGTTAAAATCTGCACCAGTTTTAGAGTGATGGAGATGTGCATATTGCTTGAAATGTAAAAATTTATTTGTCTTTTGAACCATAATGCCATTCAAATTTACAGCCACATTATCGTGCCTCTTAAACATGATTGCATGCTGTTGTGATAATAATTGGAAAAGCATGTTATTCAATATAAGATTCCTTTCATATTTAGGTTCAACTCTGAACCGATGTTAGTAAAAATGTAGTTGTTACCTTATTCTATTACATACATATATAAAGAGACTTTTCTAACTATTTGTGTTAAGAAATGTTAACTTGATGTAAGATAGTGAGCTGTAAATTTAAAACGCTGTGACAGTGAAAAGAATGTTGTAAATTTAGAGAGTAGTCTTAGAGAAGAGCCTGTTGTAAATTTAAGACATTGCAGCAGAGAAAAGTATTTTGAAAATTCGGAAAGTAGCAACAGAAAAGTTGATAATAGAGCATTATGACTCTACAGTAGAGACGAGCATAATGTGACAATTATGCTCGCAGCATAATGTTAATATTTTTATGTGACAACACCAGTCTCAACCCAGTGCATACGTTTTTGAGAATTAACTGAAATTTTCTTCAAAACGCATGTTTAAAAATCAAAATATGGTAACAAGGAATGAACACGTTGACCAGCTATTATATGTCAAATAAAACATGTGACAATCTACATAATTTAGGAGTTGCATAGAGAAGATTGTAACAAAAAATCACGATGTGACAGTAAAAGTCATATCAGAAAATTGTTTATATGACCACGATACGCCAGAAATAACCCTGACGTTAGGTGATATATTGAATAATTATTATGTGGCAATAATTATATTGTCCAAAACATCATATCGAAGAAAAATTGTCTGATTATCCCAGTGATTTCCGTTGGATGTGTTTTTCCAGTTTTAATTCACCAGTCCAATCCCGTTTTGCAAATCCTGCTAGTAAAAGAAAATTGAAACAATTTATTTCATGTTCAATAATTTTTTGTCCAAAGAAAATTATATTCACTAATTATTATATATGAAAACATAAAACAGTTATCACGTGGCATAAGGAATTAAAAGAAAAGGTATCATTTTACCTTCTTCTAAAGCTGTTAAAGAAATTTAATTCCAATACATAGAAAATAAATTATGAGAATTGATTTTTTTTTTTACTAATTATCTAATCGAAAAAAGTTTCTGTTCAAATATCTGTATCAATTCGTTGGACTGTATTTTAGCAAAAAGGCATAAGAAATGAAACATCTGGAAAACTAAATAATAGAACAAATCAAGATATTCTATCAAGATAGCAAATAGTTGAAACTTTCGTATCTTGCTTCTCTTAGAATTGAAATCCCACACTTCAACGCTCATGAATCCATTTTACTAAAAATCAATTTCGATCCGAAAAATTCCATTCCAATTGATGCCGAAGAAAAGCTTTTTGAAATTCCCATCTCTTTTGAATGAATGACGAGAGAATTTCTTTCAATTTTATTTAGATAAAACCTTTTTACATTTTGCTCTTCGCTGTTTTATTATCAAATTCTATGTTCTGTTATCCCTCCCAAGATAATTTGGGATTTCTCGTATCTGTAAAAAAATTCTCACTTCTTTAATACTTTTGTTGCTTGCTATCTCGTCCTGTTTTGTTATATTTCTCATAACATGTTATAACATTATTCCACATAAAGAATAGCTTGAATCCTGTTTTGCATTATCGAGTAAAATAAAATAGAATATGTTTTCTTAAAATATATTGTTTTGTAACTGTTGCGTGCGAAGCACAAAACAACATGTTACTTGTTTTATCTTTTAATAAAAATGCACAGGAATTGTTTTATTCTCTTTTATTTTCAAGTTGCCTGTTTTCAAGTTATTTTCAAATCATTTACATTGTTTTGAGTGATTTCATAAGACACAATGTATTCTTACATAATAATACATTTAAATATTAAAATAAATTATAATTGAACAGTTTTTTCATCGTGTCCATGGGCAATTAAATGGCCTCGCGAGCCTTCAAAATAGCATCCGCAAGCTCCAATACATCATTACTGTAGAGGATCTCTCTGAAGCCAGTGGCACCATACCCAGTTGCAAAACGCATGAGGTAAGGGCTGGACACTCGAGAATGTGATCCAGGGCAAGTTGGATATAGGTGAAGTTCTTGCAAGGAATATAAGTTCTTATTTTATCGGGAAGAATTTTCATCCCTTTAAAGTGGTTTGTTCTGAACTGTTAATAATTTAATTAACAACTTATAGTTGCTGTTATTATGGTTCAATTACAGTTTTATTTTTAAATTATATGTTTTGTTAGTTGCCCTAGTATAAGACCGGGAACTTTTTTTACTGATATATTTGAACATGTGAGATGCATTTTTCTATGTAATTTTTCATGCTGATTTGAATTTGATAAAAAAAATAGTCTGTAAAATCAACAGCAAAAAAACTGTAAGGAACTTCTTCATAATAAGTACAATTCAAAAAATAATACAGTTCAGAAAAAAGAATAAAAACATTGCAACTCTTGAAATATTAGTTCTTTTGCTTTGTGTTTGGTTTCCTTCGATTGAGAGAGTAAAAAAATACACCGGAAACAGCACCTCACTTGCTTGAATAGCAACACATGCGTATATAAGTACAAGTTTACAGAAAACCTTAATAATTCCTTAACTATCTATTTTATCAATTCTTATTTCATCTTAACCAATTCAGCATAAGAAACATACCTAAATATGTACTTCACATGTTCAGGCAGTTCTTACGTCACAATGTAAAAAGTGCTGGTCAAAAGAAATACTTTTTGTCCACAAAAACCTTTTTAAAATTTTTTAACTATTATTTCTGATGACTTGCGCATGGTCCCATTCGAGTCGACGTTAAGACGATGCCTAAATTGTTAAGATATAAATATCAGCTGCTCAATTTGCATTTTGCTAAATAAAACCCTTATGATTTTTACACTATTCGTCAGATAGTCTCAAGATTCGTTTCTTTAAATTCAGCGCAAAAAATACTTTGGAAACTATGCTTCAACAAGAAGCACGAATGCACTGTTTATGCACGAAAACGAATGCACGAATGCAATGCATATTACACTGTTTTGGACCACATTTTTATGGACAAATCTAAAAATTGCAGTCAAAATTATGATGCCGTCTTAAAAAAATAGATGTGTTATTCTAGAGAAAGTTCAATTAAAGTCCGTTATAACGAATCTCTTTTTCTTTTATCATGGACAACCATTTTGATTTGAAATACTTATCTGGAGCAGACAGTTTTTTCCTTTAGATAACAGACGGAATTACGTAGTTCTGTACTTTATAAAGAACATAAATTTCTGGAACGCTTGAACAACAAAAATAAAATAAATATTGATTCCTTTTGATGTCATTCATAACAATAAATGTCAATTTTAACAGTGTCTTATAATTTGGTGAAATATGAGAACATTATAAATATGTAGTCAACAAAAGTGTATTTTTTTCTAGTGCGTGGCAAGGATTTTAAAAATACCGGTAAAATTCTTTTGGTTGGGAAGACGATAACTTGGTAGATGTTCGTACAAGAAATGCTTTATAAAAATAATAGGTGAAAATTGAAAGAATGAAACGATATTCGTTTTTGGCTTTTCTGTAGTGATACCAGAAATAATTTTTGTTTCCATTTATAATTTTTTCATATAATATTCCTCACTTGAACAGCAGGAAAATGTATTTTCCAAATAACAATTTTGTCATAATAGTGGAAAGCAAGTAATTTTAAACTCGTTATAAATATAAAATTTTCGCAACTTTAATGTCAAAATTTTGACAGCGATTGAGAAATTTTTCGTAATAGCGGATTAATTGAAATATGGTGCACTCGCTGTATCGGTTTTTTTTCTGGTTTTCATGAGATTTCATAATTTATCTACCGCTTGTAGTGTTTAATTAATTTAAATTAGTTTAATGAATTAATTTGCAGTATTTAATTAATAATCAATTTATAGTTTGCTCATTGAATCATTGTGATTGCACCGTAGTACTATCCGATCTTCAGATAACAAAAAGAAGGAACCATTTAGAATACCTCATTTTTCAATCTGATTAAATATTGCTTGAGTCTTTACCGGTCTCATACTCTTAAAAGTTCTAGTTTTTGCAATGAAATGCCCATAATGTATGTTGTAAAAGTCATAAATTTTCGTGTGTGGTAGAGTAAACTAACCAGTAAAGGAACACTTAAGCTTCGTTTGTCTTTTAAAAAATCATATTAATTTCAAAATTCGTAATTTTAGTTAAATGACAGTGTCAACATATTTGTTACTAATTGCAAATTATGTAAAAAAATTGTAGAGAACTTACAGAATATTGTTTTTGAGTATTGGTGGTTCAAATAGCAAGTAGTAAGAAGACCAAGTGAAGGAACAACTTTTACCAGTGAATGAACACCCAGTAAAGGAACACTTAATTTTGGTTGTTTTTTAATGCTCTTTATGAATTTATAAGCTATACAAATATTTAAAAACAAGTCCATTCCTGAAATTACAACATATAAATGCTTGGAAAATTTTAACTTTTTTTTGTAATCTTATGTTGAAAATTAAAGTGTCAACATATTAACACATACTGTTCATTCACTGGGAAATCTATGCCCGGAAAAGGAACATACCTGTTCCCTCACTGATTAGAAGTAGTTTTTCGTATTTTTAACGTATTTTTGATGCGGAACATCATTAAAGGTACAAGAAAATTAAAGTTTATCTTTTATTTTCATTAGCTTAGAAAAGAAACCTTTAAAGGAACAATTGCTCCTTCACTGGTTTTCCATCGTTTGGTGATCCAGCGAATAAACACCCCCTTATCTCAGTACTTTATTATGCTATGATGCCTAAAAAAAATAAAACGTAACTTCAATAACTATATTTTGAATTTTCTTTTTCACTGTCAGAAAAATGAAACTATTAAATGCAATTAATTCCACTTCAAACATATAAATACAAACACTCACCTTATAATTTTTCAAAGAAACAAGGTGTTGCAGAGATAATAACAAATTCAAATTTTTTTTCCAGAGAAGTCTATTTGACCAGGTAATCCAAAACATTGCTAGATGACATCCTATTGTTTGGCAGTAAACTATTGTTACCAATCAATCTAAAGAAAAACTTTAAAATTCTTATTTTTAATCAATATGTATGAAATATTCCTTCACTGGGTAGTGTTCCTTCTCTGGTTGGTTTACCCTAGATAAATTTAGTAAATTTTTCTTATTTTTTCAATTTAAAGAACTCTGCTGCAAAAACTGAAAGTAAATGACGGAAAATTAGAAAAAAAATACTAAACATATTTTTTAGAGAATTATTAAGCTTAAAAAATTAAATTTGGACAGCTAGAATGTTCTCAACATCAAGGGTGATAGATAGAATATATTTTTTGGAGCCAAATATGTTACGACTTATACAAATAATTTTCTAAGCCAAGATAAATGCTAATTAAAAGATATTTTACAAGCAATATATATTTTTTTCACGAAATCTCTATGCAGGGCGTAAAGAGCTAGTCACAGCAATCATTTTCAAATAAGTATTTTACTCAAGCACTGCTCATGTACCACCTCCTCCCCGCATAAGTAACAATCAAATCTTAAAAGGATCTTAAAATCTTATCAGGAGCTTTTACAATTTTTAAATGACAGCAAATTAAATGTTTACCAAAATTTTTTAGATAGCACAGGAAACCTAATTATTGATCTTCTTAATCCTATCTTTTCCTAATTATTGATCTTCTTAAATCTATATAATTCATTAAACACGCAACAAATTGCAAGATCGACTGAATAACGCGACGATGAGTCGAGCTTAATTGGAATCATCTCCGCTACGACAAATTGTTACCACCGCTACGACAATTGTGACCACGACAAATAGTTTCAGGTAAGTTATTTCCAGTAAGTTAATTCAGGTAACAAATTATTTCAATTCTTAAAGTGTGACGAATTGTGCTCACAATTAACTATCCCACGACAGATTGTACCCGATGAATAGAAGCGACACCAACTTTTTAGGGTTCTATCTGATTTAAACTGACATTATAAATTTGGGGTACTTATGAGATGCCAGGCTGTACCGGTAACGGGTCCGCATTATAAATTTATGTGAAATAAGTTTTTATAGTGATTCATTTCAGTTATAGTTTAAATGGTCTAGTTTCGCTCCAAAAATAATTAGACCAGATGTACAAATATATTTTTTTAAATTAATCGCTTTCTTTAATAATTTTATTATATTTACCTTCCATACTTATTACAAACATTATTTTGCATAATAACCAACGGTTATACAAACTTTTTATATTGATCTATTTACTCTGTAGAACATATTTTCCTCTTACATGTTAATAAATTTTGGTTGCATTAAGGTATTAAAATTGCACAGATTTACTTCAAAATATTTCATATTGAATCAAAATCATCTTAAGTCATGGTATGAAAAATCAAAGCTTTTCACAAATCAGATAAAAATGTAAGAATTAAATACTTTTAGCTTAACAAAAATTTAAAACTAAAACCATGTCACTTATTTTAAATACTTCTTCCTTTTTTTCCTAAATTTATTGAATGACAATTTATTGGTGACAGCCAATACTGTACAAAACTGCTTTCTGATTTCTCTTTAACTCTTTGCATCTCAGAAATTTGTGAGTTTCAGTGATTGATGAAACCAGTTCCAATCGATAAATGTTCACTTCTTGACAACAGAAACTCTAATGATCTATAGAGAAAGAGTAGACGATGCTTAATGATCCTCTTGAGGATTGTACCCTAATGTCAAGGGCATATTTCATTTCCCCCCTTCATTGTCTAACATTTTTGCGGTTGAAAGGGATTTAAATTCTCTTTTGTAAGGTTTAGGAATTTAAAATTTATTTAAAATGCATTCTTAAATTAACATCCATTTGAAATTTTTAAAATTTAAAGTTTTGTTTGGAATGCAAAAACATACCCCCTTAAATATATATATATATTTTTTTTAAGTTTATATGCACACTGTTAAAAGTCTTCATTCTAAATTATGGTGAAATAAATCAGCAGCAGTCTGTCCATTCATATAACTGTAAACTTTACGGTAAAAAGCATTTTTTACTTTTACGGTTTTGATTTGATTTGTTTGATTTGTTCATTTACGTCACACTGGAGCTGCACAATGGGCTATTGGCGACGGTCTGGGAAACATCCCTGAGGATGATCCGACGACATGCCATCACAATTTTGATCCTCCGCAGAGGGGATGGCACCCCCGCTTCGGTAGCCCGACGACCTGCAAGCGAAGTCCAGCACTTTACGGTAGAACAATTTAACGAGGACCAATACCGCACACCCTCGGTTTCTACACAGACTGATCCAAGTGGTCACCCACCCGCACACTGACCGCAAGCATCACAGACTGCTGCTGGTTTATTTTACAGTAATTTTACAACTAATATGGCTAAAAAACCATAAATACAAAACTATGCTGTTTTTTCTCCATTTGCAAATAGTATGGTTTAAAAACCATGAAAAACAAATTTAACTGGACATTTTAGCTAGACTTTTTATCAGGTAATATGGATTGTAATTAGGTTGCAATTACAATCGGTAATTAGGTTGTAATTAGTTAAATGTAATTAAGTTGGAATTGATTGTAGGTAATTGGGTGGTTGGTGAGTTATGTTTTATCAAATATACCGTTGAATCCGGTGTAATTAGTTTATCTAGTTGTTTCACCTATCATAAGAGAAAGGAAATACGAGGCTTTTTTCTGTTAAGCAGCCTTATGGTGCTGCTACCTAAGTTTAAATGGGAATATCGTATTCAAAT
Source organism: Parasteatoda tepidariorum (assembly GCF_043381705.1). NCBI lineage: Eukaryota > Metazoa > Arthropoda > Arachnida > Araneae > Theridiidae > Parasteatoda > Parasteatoda tepidariorum. The sequence continues at coordinate 40,161,858 of NC_092206.1, forward strand.
AGTGCAGAGTCTAGGTGTGTTAAATGAGATTGACAGATTATTCATTTCTACTAAAATATTTATTCAGCTGCAAGGAATTAATTGGCTTCATATGGTGGACCTAGTTGGTGCGATAAAAAACTTCTTGTTTAACCGTAATCAATATGAAATCAGTTAATGAACTGTTTTTCTGAAAGTTAACAGTTTGAATACCGAATTATTTATGGTTCTTTGGTGTTTCCTTTGAATATGACAAAATAACAATTATCTAAATTGTTGTTTAACTATTTTTCCGGAGAAGTTTCTAACAATGTGGAAAAGAAACATTTTATTAAATTTGTCCAATGTAAATTATTTTTTTAAATATAAGAAAAAGAAAATACGTTTCAGCCGTTTTAGTTTTCAAATGTATTTCTTTGACTGCTTATAAATAGTGACAATATACATATAACATAACTAAAAATTTTGAGAATAAAAACTTATAACTAGCATTTTGTCATAAGTTCTCTCATTTGACTTTAAAAAAATATCCAACAAAGAATTTCATTATGATTATATAGTATGAAAGTTTGAAGGGATGTAGGGCTTGGCGATATTGGTTTACTTCAAAACAAAAAGCTACATATCTCTCCAGTGTTTGTAGCAAAGAAATTTATTTAACTCTAAACTACAGAAATGTGATTGATAATATGAAAACATTATTTGCCATAAAAATACGCAGATGGTAATGAAAATTGACATGCTTCAAGTGTTCGAAAATGGGCGCTCATTCTCCAACCTCGGCGGATAGGAATGACGAAAAAAAAGAGATTTGAGGTTGAGGTTTGAAACGTTAAGTTGAAGTAAAAAATGAAAAATATGGGGAGAAATTAAAGCTAGAAAAGCCATGGTAGTTGGGAGTGTAACAGAAAAGAGAAAAAATATTAAAGGTGAAAAAATTAAATCTAGAAAAACCGCAGTAACCAAGAGAGGCACGCCCTGAGAATCTTGAGAATGCTTTATTGCATACTTTTGAGCATTCAAAGCATGCCAACTGAAGTTTTATTGTCATCGCTGATTTTTACACTTCAGCTTCTTAGTATTACATACAGAAATGTGGATTTAATACAGAAATGCGGGTATTCATACTTTACTATTAAGCTTTTTAATTATTAATTGTATTAAATTTCAGGTATTAATTGATAGTAGGCAGCATGTGTCGACGCTAAATCTTAATTATACGATGTATTGTCAGAAAATATCTATATTGAAAATGTATATTTTGATATTTTCCTAATTAAACTAATTTACACTATTTTAACTTTGTGAATATTTTCGTTCGTTACCTATATCAAATTTTTCAAGGCCTACAATATTATCACATTTCATAACTACCACTGTCTATATTTTTTTGATATTATCTTTTTCGATGTATTGGGTTATTTATAGTGATAACGATAGAATCGTTTTCGATAATTAAAGTTTATAAATTATGATCGCTATATTATCGTATCCGATTTGTTTATTAATTAAGACAGCCATGTTATCGTATTCTATGTGTAGTGTTGCCTATTACCGAAAGTGCTAAATTTTAAAATCGTGAGTGAAATTTGCACGTATCTTCCAGAAAACAATTTACCATTTTCAACGAAAGTCATCAATGAATAGGTAATATAAAAATTTTTTTTCACGAGTTTATATATTTTAAAGCTAAATTAGTGAAACACTTATCCTTTAAATTTGTTTGAACTGTTTTGAAACAAAATTATGAAACTTTTTCAATATTTTTGTTTGAATTCTTGTCTTATAACTTAATACCTTTAACTTTGAATAATTAGCATAGTCTTTTATTTAATAGAGGTTTATTTTATCTTACAAAACTGTTTAGGAATTTTATCGTCATTATATACAGAGCTCTTGTTAAAATAAAAAAACTCCTGCGAGTCGGAAATCTAGCTGGCCAAAATATTACTTGACAAAGAACTCTACTTGGGGATACAATCTGCTTATAGAAGTGTGAAAGCAACACAGGCACAGAGTTTTGATCACTCTAGTCAAAGAAAAATTATCAAAATTTAGAATAACAATGAAAGAAATTGGCAGTAAAATTTCCGTTTGTAGTAGCTAGAAAAAATTTGAAACTTATAGTATCATCCAGCAAAGAACTCAAAAGGATAGTCGGAAAGAAGTAAAAATTGTTATTGATAATAAACTCATTTTGCTTTAATGTTTTAAAAAATTATGTTCGCAGCGTTCAGTAAACTATTAATACTGTCCTATTTCAGGAAATAAATTAAAGTCTGTATAACTTGAAATGTTTTTTCTAAACTCTAAATTTATCCAATTTTGCATAGTATTATTATAAAACTGGATTATCATATTTCTTTAATTCTATTTATGATCTAGGGTTTTTATTTTTTCTTACGAGTTCCTTTTAACTAAAAGGTACCGATTCAATAAAATTTTTCATACTAACATAAACTTTTCTGAAATAAACAGAAAAAAATTTTACGTGTCATCGTTTCGTTTGAAAAAAAAGTGTGTTAAGTGTAAATACGTTATGTTAAAAACATTTTTAAAAAATATAATTTTTCAAAAAAAAATTCTTACGATTACATCAATGAATTACTATTAATTAATTATTTATTTAATAAATTAATCGAGGAAACAATATTAAGAAGTTTATTTTTAAAATCTAATAAAATGATTCATTATTATCAAAACAACTTATTGGTAATTTATAGGCAATTATTCTCATAAATCAATGAAACGGCTTTTAAACTGCTCCTAAATAAGTATGCTAAGCATTAAATTGATAAACTGTGAACTAAATACGAATGTGAGAATGTTCTAACCATATATAGGATAAAGAAAATCTAAATTATTTCCCCACTTTGATTATTCCTCTTCCTCCATTCATTTCCCCCTTCTTAATTACTTTTTCTTGTTTGATAAAATGCATACTTACGATTGGTTTTATCATGAGAAAGCTCTCAAAAATATTGTCATTGAATTGTATGTCGTAAGATAGTCATAAAAGGTTTCATTATTTAAAAGCTTCAATTCAGTAAAGTCACCATGTTTTTCATTATAACTTATTTTTGAAACAATTTTTCTTTCTTACTAGTCAACTTCATCATGTCGTTTCTGAGTTATTTGTGCTTGGCCCACCCTAGATGGCCTGTTTTCAGAGATGGTTCGTAGCAGTACAGTTAGGAATCAGGTAATATAAGGCCAATCAAGATAATCATGCCCGCCCTGTCTTACTCTTGAAAGGGGACAGAATTATAGTTTGAAATAGATTATGAACAAGATAGCTTTAGAAGACTAAATTTGCCAGAAGACTATTTCTTGCCAGTGATTTTTTTTTTTTTTAATCGCTACCAGGTCAACTCTACATTTACAAAAAATGAAAAAAAGCAAACAAAAGTATCAGGGCAAGCAATGATTCAAATGTAAAAAACAGTGAATTATATTAACGTTTACATTAAAAAGTGGGGAAAAAAACAGTGGAAACCTAAGCATTAAAATCAAAAAAAAAATTAATAAATAATCGAAGGCTTTAGACGGAAAAGAAATTCAAATAAGATACTCTGTAGCCAAAATACATTTAAACTCATTCATATTATAGATTTTGAATAAAATACTATATCCAAACAACTGACATAAACAAGCTAAAAATAGAAGCCCAATTTATTATGCATGATCCTACAGATCATTAATCAAATTGACATTTTGATGGTAATCCTTAAAAGTCCCCTCCTTCTCAGACATTGTCTGCAATAAGAGGAGCCAACTGAAAATGCTAACGACACCTTCTTCAATTGAATATCATTGGAAGAAACTTCTTTCAAATGAGCATTGAGTGGAAATGCCCGAAAAAGGACAATAAATTACTGATAATTCAACATTCAGTCATTTATCAAACTCAAATTTCAAATGATGTCAGTGAAAGGGACCCAAGCATCGGTAATCAATGCATCACGTCTTTTTCACTCAAGATAGGGAAAGATTACTACTCGCCGGCTCTCACTTTCAATCGAAATTCTTAAGTTAAAACTGGAATTTTGCAAGCAAAGTTTTACTCCCAATAAATGAATATATAATTAATAAAATCTAAAGTATTTTTTTTAAAATTATGCTATGCAATTCAAGAATTGAATTAAAAAAGTTTTTTTTTCAGAAGCCTTAGACTATGCAGTACTTTTATTCATAAAATTTAAATTTCAAATGTTCAAAATCTCTCTCTATATACATATATATAAATATTGATTAACATTCTAATGGAATTCTTTAAAAATAAATACAAATAGGAAGAACGTAAAAAATCTCTTGAATAAAAAAACCCTTTACATGTTTGTTTAAATATAAAAGTATTGCATACGAACTCGTGCATTAAAACACTACAGTGCGCCTAATAATTTGGTCTAATTATTATAATATATTAAAATAATACCTGATATAATAACTATTCCATAGATTTGTATAATATATCATTTAATTTATTCAATCGCTGAATTTATAATATAACCAATTATCTAATTATAACCAATTATACATGAACGTAAACAAATGCAAACCGGTTTTACTCGCGTAATAGCATAACAACAAAATTTGTATATATATAAATNACTATTTATATATATATATATATATAGTTTTATTAGCAGTATTAGTATTTAGTATTAGTATTTATAGGCATCACGCGTAAATAACTGAATTTAATTTGAGTGAACCTAACTTGGGCAATCCAAAAGAAATAAACTTAAATAATAATTTAATTTGTTAAATATCTGCTTCAAACTATTTCTTTTGTTCATTTCTTGACGAATATAGGAAGTGATATAGGCAGTTAAACGGTGATTTTAATGTCACTCAATCAATTAGAATGATATTAGCTTCATAAAGAATTCACGCATTTGATTAATTTGAAATAAATAAAGTAAGCATTGCCGATAATTTTTGTTTTAAATCTCGAGGTAGGACATTTTCCAGCATATAAAACTTATTCCATGAATTTTTCATTTTCTCTGTTTCCATTATTTATTTGTCAGTTTTGCAAGTTTTTTTTAAGCCGTTTGTTGCATTCTTCTAAATTTTGAACATTGCATTGAAAGAAAAAAAATAATTTAAATTCATGAGAAAAAAAAATTTAAACTTCTTTTATGACTGGAATTTTCAGACTAAAAAAATAAGATTTCAAGTTATAAAAAATGGCCTGCACACAAACATGTTCAGTTCGAAAACTACTTTGTATAACAAAATGATATAGCAATACATTACAGATTTCGTTGACAAAAGATCCAATCTGGGATTTCAAAATTTTTCTTCATTTTAAGTAGGTGTAAGGGTTTGTTTTATATAACCTTGTATTCAAGATAGGGATTTTTTTAAGGTTAAGGATCTTCGTGGGTAATGAGCCTCATGCGGATTTTCCTGCGTCCTTTTTTTAAAGTCAAGGGCTGCATTGGAATATTTTGTGTATTGTAAGCCTCTGGCTCTTACCAACTACAGTTAGTTAGATCCAGTTTTACCAACTGGAATTAATCAGACTATCATACTCCAAAATGTTCGAAAATTTTAAAATTGTTGAATTAAGATAATTTTCCTTTTTTAAATGAGCATCAAATATTAAAACATATTTTTTTTTTGTTTTAACTTAATACAACTTATCTAATGCAATCAATAAATATATATTTTTACTCTAGTAATTTCAAAAATGCTCACTCCCTTTAAAATAACTTACTCAGAATATAAAACATAATCTTTAAAAAAATACAATAATGTAACAGATAAACACATCAAATGTATCACATATTTTATTTAATTCTCATTGAAAAAAAATAAGCAGTAATAAAACTTCATATTTTTCCTGAGGTTGTCCTTTTCTAAAGCGCAGCATCGCTTTCTATCAAAAACATCATTTAACGATAAATTCTGAGTGTGAATTTATTTAAGAATTTATATTTCAATTTGTGTTCCGTATTGACTCGTTGAAAGAAATGTTTTTATTTTTATTTTTAGTTTAAAAAAAAACTCTGAAATCTATTGATATTCTTTTAAATTCAATCAACGGAGTAAATTGAAAGGCCGTAAGCGATTCCCATCATTTTCATCTTTTAACGGGTTGAAAAAAAGGAATAACTATTAACAATTTCTTTGCGTTTGCTATTGCAAAGTATTGTAATTTTGAAGCTGCTTTTTATAAATTTAAATTCCGTTAAATAAACATAATAAAAGAGTATTCTAAAGGCATGAGGGAGTAATCGAAGCAGATGAATTTTGTTGGAGGTGGTAGATATCAAAACTAATGTAAGACGATACTTTCAGACTACATAGTTCGATTGTAGAACATGGGGATAATACTTTTCATAGGAGTTGCTTATTATGTTCTAAAAATAAAATATGTTGTAGACGACGAAAATAGGATCATAATCAATCTAAACCTTTTGTTTCATTGCTGAGTTTTAGTTACAGAATAAAAATAAAATTTTATTCATGTGACATTTCAAGTAAAATAATTAATTTTGCATATTTCTAAGCATAAGGGCAGAAAAGGGTGAAAAATCCCCCATGACTTTTCTGATCATAAGACATTCAAAAGTAATCGACGCTTTCTAGAGCAGGAAAGATCCATTATAGGCACTTAATCGAAAATAGGCACTTCCAAGAGTCAAATAAATTGAGACAACATCACGATATCAAATGTAAATATTTAAATAATTTGACTAAGGAATTCTGGCCGAAAAGTTGGTTAAAATTTCAAGTAATTCTATTAACAGTAGTGCTAATGTTTGATATGGTTAGAGAAAGAATGGTTTTATATAGATTTTTATACTCAGTTGTCGTAATATTGAATCAGTTAAGTTCGTGAATTGAAATGAAGAGTTAGTCGTTATATTGATTGAGAATAGGAATACTTGCATTTACTATTTATAAAATTGAATAAAATATAATGAAATGATTTATTTATTTAGAAGGAGATTAAGAATGATTGAATCTGAATATACAATTTAGTAAACAAAGGAAATTTAAAAGACTGGAAATATGAATTGCTTCTAACGGCAAGATAACACATCTAAATCTTACATTTTTTTTATTCAAATGATATGAATTAAAAACAAATCATTTTAGTTTTTCTATCAAGAAAAATTATCAGGTTAGGTAAAGAAAGATAAACATATTTAAATACAACAAAAATAAAATAACATTAAAATACCTTAAAGTATTACAAGATAATATTTGTTTTAACTCTATCTGTACCTTTCTCGGACACAAAAACTTATGTTCGACAGTTCATCACATCTGTTTGGCAACAACAATGGGATCTAAAAATTTATAACAAGTTACACTCAATAAAAACAGATTTTAACCCTTATTTCAACCCTGTATTGAGTCTGCGGCATGCAGATGTAAAATTAAACCGTCTCCGAATCGGCCACACTTGGCTGACCCACCTACATTTGTTATTCGGGGAACCTCCTCCCCAATGCAGCACCTGTAAAGTTTTACTCACTATTCATCATATTTTAATCATCTGCCCATGTTTTAACCGTCATCGTCCAATCTTTTTTTGGTAGTTCTATTTTAACTCTTCAGGCATTTTATCCTATTCACAATTTTATCTGATTTTATTCATCTTTGAATGCAACTGTTTTATAATGCTTTACTACATTTTCATTTTATCTGATTTCACTCACTTTTGAATACCTCTGTCACGTTGTATCTAGTTTTATAAATTCCGTGTGACTTTTAATGAGGAAAATTTGTAATATACATTTACGTTTATTTTAAAACCGTTCGTTTGGCGCAGCATGCCCTCCTTTGAACTTTGTGCCATTAAACCCCACATTCAATCAATCAACAAGATAATATTAAAATCAAATTAGGGCAGAGGATATTTTTAGTTTCTAACTCGGACACAAAAACGCACATTCTCTAAATAAACAAGCCTTTTTTTACTGACATTTTATGATTTCTGGAAAAATATAGGGGGTAGCTGCAATCTGGAAGAAATGGTCCCGAATGATTGATCAGACAAAGGTTCGAAGTTTGGACCCATAATTGCAGGTTTGATATTCAGTCTCATTTTTCTCACTTCCTATGAATAGAAATAGACTGCGGCTGGAATAGCCTGGTTGGTAGGGAGTTGGACCTATGATCCCTGCCATGTTCACGAGTTTGATCCCTGCCGGCCAAAGACTCCCTGAGTAATAAATAGTGGCTTGTGAGCGTTAAATTGGTAGAGTCACAAAGTCCCCTGTATTACCGTAACAAATCACCCCTCTAGGGGTACTAAATTGGAGATTGATCGGTCCCTAGTTTAGGGTTTAAATTACGATCTGTGGATAAATGATTGAATGTATGAATAGGCCCTCCCTATAAAAGGACTCTGGCGTATGTGTGGATGAATACGTATTCTTGGCCATAGATGGCGCCCCTGAAAAGCAAGAAACGCACTCTCAGCCTTAAATTCGCTTGGTTTCACTTGCTGATACTGGCAAGTGACATTAGAAACAACAGAAATAGACTGTTTCTCCTATTTTCTAATGCTGCCCAATAATAAGTAGTACTTCAATTTATCGGTATTGCAGTGATAGGAAGACTTGTTTATTACATTTTCATCTATCAAGGCTTGTTTCCAGAAATAAAAGAATATTTCCACCAGCTACATATCTATGATAAGCTCCTTTTCAAGTCGAGGTTGGCGACGAAAGATTGGTTGACATAATCGTCACTAGCAAATAAATTTTTTTTATGTTTGTTGAACCTGTGATAATCTTATTGATTTTGTAAATTAGAAGTTTTTAATCAAATGTTTTTAACTTTCACCAATGTTCTCAAATTAGAAATAACTACTCGCCGACCTGAAAAAAAAAACATTTTTATCATCTCTCCAGCAAATACGATCGTACAATAGGTGTCACAGTACCAATCGAAGCTTATTTGAGCAAAAATGGCATTAATCATCTTATGTAGATTGCACTGAGCCCATTTTCTCCATAACTGTACTTTTGCATGAATTGTACCTTAAAAAACAATTTTGAAACATATGATTCCCAACAACCATATTTTTAATTTGAACTTGATCCTCTACTGATTTAAGCTCCATGTGATTCTTCAAATATTGAGTTATACTGCCGACTATAACTTAGATAATAAAATTCAACACAATTTAATGAAATGAGTGGAAATTCCTTTATTTTTTGCAATTTTGAGTTAATCAAATTACTTTTAACATTAATAAGCAAGTGAAAAGTTTATTTTTAATTTTTTGATGCTTGTCATCGAATATTGTCGATAGAATTTGTGGAATGTCAATTTTTTTCATTATGTCTATCTTACATCTACTCCCACAATGTTTTTATTTTCCTTTTAACACAAAGTTAGAAAATTTTTAATATATCAAAACACGGTTTTCGAAATAATTAGTTAATAACAAAAATCATCGAGAAACGCCTCAAAAAATATAGATTTTAAAATTCATATCTTAAATAAAAGAAGAAAAAAACTTGGCTTTAAAAATTTTTAAATATTTCTATTAAAACTATTTTTAAGAGAGTCATATTTAGGAGCTGCTAGAGTAAAAAGATAAGATCAAAAAAAGTTGCGTGCATCAGTACTATAGTGCCGGGCTTCATACGTAGCCTTAAGTATTAATTCATCAATTAGTTCTACCTTTGCGTTTTCTCACCTGAATCGATTATAATTCAATAAAAAATTCACCATGTTCGTTCATCATCACATGCTACGAATCACATTAATTAAATTCAAGATTAATTTACTACTCATGAAATAGCACTAATCACGGAATCAGCCAAAAGCGAAATAAATGATATTAATTAAATTTTTTTGGTGTAGGCTTTCTTAAGTTCGTCAGACCTGAAGTAATGCTCATAGCACAAAAAAAGTTTACAGTAACAAATGTGTTTTTCTAAAGTAAACACATCAGAATTAAATTATGTCTAAAGTAATTATTTACCTTTTTTAAAAAAAAGTAATTAAAATTATATGAACTACGTTCATTATGTTGTTACAAAATCGTTAATACGTATTATTCAATATTAGGATAATTTGCATTAGAGATTAAATAAGTGATGAACATTTAGGGTCGTATAGTCTATTTATTAAAGATTTCGAAAACAAATACGTATAAGACGAATAAAAAATAAATAAAGCATTTTAACTTAAGTCACCTGTTAATGTTAGATATCTTAATCCGGTAGTAAGAATTCTATGTTGGCTTATGTGAGTTGGTAATGGAGTAACAAAAAAGTAAAATAAACGCCCTATCATAGAAAAAAGATATAACAGATGATTTTCCTTACATTTTTATTTGAGGAAGTTTGGATACTAAGTAAAGTTGAAAATCAAATGGGTCATCACATTTTTTTCCAGTTTCTGTGTCTATAAAAGTTAAAATAACGATTCAAACTATTTAGACAAATAGGAGATACGAAAAAATATTTTTTTTTAAAAATGAAATAAGATTGCTTTCTTTTCTGTACTTTACTGATAGCAAATATGATGAAATACGAATAGTTATCTGGTAATTTTTTACTATATATCGATAGCAAATATGATGAAATACGAAAAGCAATCTGGTAATTTTATACTATATATCAATAGCAAATATTTTATATTATATACTGATAGCAAATATGTGCCCTTCTGGGCTCAACACTTCCAGCTTGACCCAAGTGATAACAAAAAACAGCTTAGTAGGAAAACTTGGTGGCCTAACTATGATATATCACTCATAAAAAAAATTGGGCAGAGCAAGTTGCCATTTTATATTGTACCTGATTTCTGAGAGTCATTTTATACTTTAAAAAATTTTAGTAATTCTTAGTTCATGATATTTCTAGTATCTCATTTTTTCCCAAAGTTTGAAAAATCATTCTAATTTAATTTCGACATCCTGTTTATTGGGTTTCTAACCAACTTCTGTCTTTTATCTCTCTTCTTTAGTGACTTGACCAAGCTCAGTTTCTTTTACCCAACTGGTTAAACCCTTTTTATTCTGATTGCAACGTGTGCGTCTCGTTCGGCTTACGCGGCCATTTTGTGTTTGGATACTAAAAACGCTTTTTTTTCTTGTAGAACTAAATATATTATTACCAAGAGCAGGGGGTTCGTCTCAATTGGAGATGAATAAAACAGTCCTAAAGACTCCAAAAATTTACCAGTAGAATCTTCCAGAAACTGCAACAATTTCCAGTAATCAATTAGAGTACAAATATCAGTGCAACACACAAAACAAGAGTTTCGCAATCTCAGACGGATCAATGACTTCGCCGCAGACTTGCAGATCAGAACAATTGCTGTCACACTCAGACTTTTGATTTATATGGTGGTATGCGAGGTGTTTGCCCGTAGCAGCAGGCAACTGATTTCTTCGTCTACTATTTTTTGCCTTTGAGCGACTGTGACTTTTGGCGTTAGGAAGTGTTCGGGTGGATGGCGGCTTGGATCAACCTTGGATCAATCTAGGAGTGGTATACTCTCGAAGCGAGAATAACCCTAATGTCCATTTTCTCTCCTCAGGAGTGTGCATTTATTATAGAGAAGGACTTTATCTATTGAGTTTAATTGAGTGTACTATCTGAATTTGAGAAGGTAGATTGTGAGCAATTAAGTATATAAATAAATAAAAAGTAAATCATAATCTAGTGGTGGTATGATCTCGTGGAGAGGATCACCCTAATGTTCATTTTCCCTCCTCAGGAGTGTCCATTTATTATAGAGAAGGACTTTATCTATTGAGTTTAATTGAGTGTACTATCTGAATTTGAGAAGGTAGATTGTGAGCAATTAAGTATATAAATAAATAAAAAGTAAATCATAATCTAGTGGTGGTATGATCCCGTGGAGAGGATCACCCTAATGTTCATTTTCTCTCCTCGGGAGCATCCATGTATAACAGTAAGGGGGTTATCTGGTAAATTGATTTGGATATATCCCGTCTGAAAGTAGGAATTTTTTTATATTTCTAATGGCAAGGCAATACGAAGAAATAATTAAAACAACAAATTCAGAGTAGAAGAGATGGCATAAAGGAAAATGACCGAAGTCATTGCCTCATTAAAAGTTCTCTTGCACGCCAATACTGGGCTGTCTCAGAGTAGCTATGGAGTGATGAGCAAAGGTGGAGGTGATCTTTATTCATGGGCTCTGCCAAATTACATAGGGGGCAGCTTGGATGGTGAAAAATCTCAATGAGATTGAAAGTAGGAAATTGGTTATTAGATTTTGACATTTGGCGTAATGTATTAGTTCTTTGTCACAAGCAGACTAGCGAGGCTGACTCCTATTTAAATAGGCTTGACGACGAAACTCGGAAAATTTCGATGTGATTCTAGACAATTCTCGTTTAACTATGTAAATATTAGTTCTATCGCTTCGAAACTCGAATTTTAAAAAAATATCATTTTGTCACCAAGTAGCCAAAATTATCACCAAATCGGCCAAAATGTCGTCAAACTGAATTTTCCACAAGTAATGATGCACAAAGCGATATTAGGGAGATTTCTCAAATTTATGTTATTATGTACGTTCCCGTACTTAAAATTTCATGTAATTGCGCATCGCATGGGTCAGTTCTGGAGAAATACGCATGCGTTCGTGAAAAAATATCAAACTTACATAAGGGAGAATAAGAGATTTTTTTCAAAAAAATTCATAGGTTAAAAACGCTATAGTAGTGGAATATCATTTTGACTTTGACCCCAAAGTCAAAACAAAATGGACGTAGACTATCTCTAAAGCTGTGGCATGCGATTCACGATACGTTGATTAGCTCTACGTAAAACTGCCGTTCTGGGAGAGAAAAAATTGTTAGATTACTGATTTTGATGAATTCAAAGATGCGGTTTATTATTCTTATTAATGCGAATTATTATTCTTATTAATAATATTTTTAAAAAATATATTCTTGAACTTCTATATATATTCGACATTTTTTCAATTACATTATATGGTTAAAATATACATATAATTTTAAAATAGAGAAAATATATTTAGTTTCTTATGGAACTAGTGCAATTAAACAACTATGATGTTAAGCAAAAACTAATAAAATTTTTTATTTTTAGAATGAGTCAATTGTTTTAAGATCACTCGATTCATTTCTAAATTTCATGAATACTTTTCTCCAATTTCATATTTCATGCTTATGTTTTAGTTCGACGGGAAGCTTAAACAGAAAAGTACATTTAACAGCTATTAAAGGCGTGCTTGTAGCTTTGTCTTCGTAGCAAACATAACGCCAACATAACGTAAAGATACGTAGCATCTAAAATAAACGTGCAAGTGTTTCAATCTTACGTACGAGAACATACGGGAGCTAACGTAAAATTGCGAAATCTCACTATTTTCTCTCGCAATTACCTTAAAATAACGCGATTTTCTTGCAAATTTTCTAACTAAACTGTTTATTAAATGAGATATTATGTCTAAGATATTTATCCTAATAATAAAAAGCCATTTTGTGTTNTAAAGCGTGGCATCTCTTTCTATCAAGAACATCATTTAACGATAAATTCTGAGTGTGAATTTATTTAAGAATTTATATTTCAATTTGTGTTCCGTATTGACTCGTTGAAAGAAATGTTTTTATTTTTATTTTTAGTTTAAAAAAAAACTCTGAAATCTATTGATATTCTTTTAAATTCAATCAACGGAGTAAATTGAAAGGCCGTAAGCGATTCCCATCATTTTCATCTTTTAACGGGTTGAAAAAAAGGAATAACTATTAACAATTTCTTTGCGTTTGCTATTGCAAAGTATTGTAATTTTGAAGCTGCTTTTTATAAATTTAAATTCCGTTAAATAAACATAATAAAAGAGTATTCTAAAGGCATGAGGGAGTAATCGAAGCAGATGAATTTTGTTGGAGGTGGTAGATATCAAAACTAATGTAAGACGATACTTTCAGACTACATAGTTCGATTGTAGAACATGGGGATAATACTTTTCATAGGAGTTGCTTATTATGTTCTAAAAATAAAATATGTTGTAGACGACGAAAATAGGATCATAATCAATCTAAACCTTTTGTTTCATTGCTGAGTTTTAGTTACAGAATAAAAATAAAATTTTATTCATGTGACATTTCAAGTAAAATAATTAATTTTGCATATTTCTAAGCATAAGGGCAGAAAAGGGTGAAAAATCCCCCATGACTTTTCTGATCATAAGACATTCAAAAGTAATCGACGCTTTCTAGAGCAGGAAAGATCCATTATAGGCACTTAATCGAAAATAGGCACTTCCAAGAGTCAAATAAATTGAGACAACATCACGATATCAGATGTAAATATTTAAATAATTTGGCTAAAGAATTCTTGCCGAAAAGTTGGTTAAAATTTCAAGTAAACCTATTAACAGTAGTGCTAATGTTTGATATGGTTAGAGAAAGAATGGTTTTAGATAGATTTTTATACTCAGTTGTCGTAATATTGAATTAATTAAGTTTGTGAATTGAAATGAAGTGTTAGTCGTTACAATGATTGAGAATAGGAATACTTGCATCCACTCTTTATAAAATTGAATAAAATGTAATGAAATGATTTATTTATTTAGAAGGAGATTAAGAATGATTGAATCTGAATATAAATTTAATAAACAAATGAAATTTAAGAGACAGGAAATATGTACTGCTTCTAACGGCATGATAACAGAACTAAATCTTACTTTTTTTTTTTAATCAATTGATATGAATTAAAAAATAACATTTTAGTTTTTCTAAAAAAATAAACAAAGTACCCGGAATAACTATTGATCTAAGAATCGGATTTTCAAGCACTTAATCTTAATGCTTCAAGTAATTCACCCCAAATATGCTGATTAATTAGGGCAGATGATATTTTAAGTTTCTAACTCGGACACAAAAGCGCACATTCTCTAAGTAAACAAGCCTTTTTTAATTGACATTTTATGACTTCTGGAAAAATGTAGGGGATAGCTGCAATCTGGAAGAAATGGCCCCGAATGATTGATCAAAACAAAGGTTCAAAGTTTGGACCCCATAATTGCAGGTTTGATATTCAGTCTAATTTTTCTCACTTCCTTTGAATAGAAATAGACTGTGGCAGGAATAACCTGGGTGGTAGGGAGTTGGACCCATGATCCCTGCCATGTTCACGAGTTTCATCCCTGCCGGCCAAATGCTCCCTGTGTAATAAATGGTGGCTTGTGGGCGTTAAATTGGTAGGGTCACAAAGTCCTCTGTATTACCATAACAAATCACCCTTCTGGGGTTACTAAATTGGAGATAGATCGTTCTCTGGTTTAGGTTTTAAATTACGATCTGTGGATAAATGATTGAATGTATGAATAGGCCCACCCTATAAAAGGACTCTGGCGTATGTGTGGATGAATACGTATTCTTGGTCATAGATGGCGCCCCTGAAAAGCAAGAAACGCTCTCTCAGACTTAAATTCGCTTTTTTTCACTAAGTAGGCTTGCTGGTATTGGCATTAGAAACAACAACCGAAATAGACTGTTTCTCCTATTTTGTAATGTGGCCCGATATTAAGTAGTACTTCAATTTATCAGTATTGCAGTGATGGGAAGACTTGTTTATTACATTTTCATCTATCAAGGCTTGTTTCCATAAATAAAAGAATATTTCCACCAAGTACATATCTATGAGAAGCTCCTTTTTAAGTCGAGGTTGGCGGCGAAAGATTGGTTAACACAATCGTCACTAGCAAATTAATTTTTTTTATGTTTGTTGAACCTGTGATAATCTTGTTGACTTCGTAAGTTAGAAGTTTTTAATCAAATGTTTTCCACTTTCACCAATGTTATCAAATTAGAAATAACTACTCGCAGACCTGAAAAAAAAGTATTTTTATCATCTCTCCTGCAAATACGATCGTATAATAGGTGTCAAAGCTAGTACCAATCGAAACTTATTTAAGCAAGAATGGTATTGATCATCTTGTGCAGACTGCACTGACAAGGGAAACTAGGGAAGTGTGACTCGCCAATTTTGAAATAAACTAGTGGGGTGTATGCCTTATGAGGAATAATTTTAGGGGGCAACACTCGTTTCGGCCCATAGAAGGTTCTGTAAGAGATAAAAAATAATTCAATATATAGAAAAATCGGTATTTTATTACTTCAATGCAGACTATTAGTTATTATAATTGTCTCATACTCCAATTAATTTTGTGGTACTGTACTATATAATGCATATTTATTGTCAAAATTGATTTCGAAAGTTTTATATATCTGTAGTTTTTCATAAAAACCTGTTAGGTTAATTTAAAAATATAATTGACATCAAATTTTTTAAATTTTTTTTTCGAAAAACTTTCCAAATTAATTGGAGTATGTAATTGCAAATCAATTAATTAATTAATAATTAATTAACAATCAATGAATAATTAATCAACAATTAACCAACAATTAATTAATAATTAATTAATTTTTTGATTAATTTATTAATTAGCAAATTAATTCCAAATTAATTGGATTATGAGACAATTACAATAACTAATAGTCTGCATTGAAGTAATAAAACACCGATTTTTCTATATGTTGAATTATTTTTTATCTCTCACAGAACCTTTTATGGGCCGAAACGAATGTTGCCCCCTAAAATTATTCCTCATAAGGCATACATCCTACTAGTTTATTTCAAAATTGGCGAGTCACACTTCCCTAGTTTCCCTTGTGAGCCCATTTTCTCCTAAACTGTACTTTTGCATGAATTGTACCGTAAATAACAATTTTGAACATATGATTCCTAACAACCATATTTTTAATTAGAACTTGATCCTCTACTGATTTAAGCTCCATGTGATTCTTCGAATATTGAGTTATACTGCCGACTATAACTTAGGTAATAAAATTCAACACAATTTAATGAAATGAACCGAGATTCCTTTATTTTTTGCAATTTTGTGTTAATCAAAGAACTTTTAACATTAATAAGCAAGTAAAAAGCTTATTTTTAATTTTTTGATGTTTGTCATCGAATATTGGTGATAGAATTTGTGGAAGTATGTCAATTTTTTTCATTATGTCTATCTTACATCTACTCCCGCAATATTTTTCTTTACCTTTCAACACAAAGTCAGAAAATTTTTTATATTTTTAAAAAAACGCTAAATATGGATTGGATTTCAAAATAATTAGTTAATAACAAAAATCGTCGAGAAATGTCTATAAAAATATAGTTTTTAAATTTCCTATCTTAAATTTGAAAAAAACTTGTTTTTTATTATTTTTAAATATTTCTATAAAAACTATTTGTAAGAGAGTCATATTTAGGAGCTGCTAGAGTAAAAAGTTAACATCAAAAAAAAGTTGCGTGCATCATTACTATAGTCCCGGGCTTCATACGTAGCCTAAAGTATTAATTTATCAATTAGTTCTACCTTTGCGTTTTCTCACCTGAATCGATTATAATTCAATAAAAAATTCACCATGTTCGTTCATCATCACATGCTACGAATCACATTAATTAAATACGGCATTAATTTACTACTCATGAAATAGCAATAATCACGGAATCAGCCAAAAACGAAATAAATGATCTTAATTAAATTTTTTTGGCGTAGGCTTTCTTAAGTTCGTCAGACTAAAAATAATGCTCAAAGCACAGAAAAAGTTTACAGCAACAAATGTGTTTTTCTTAAGTAAGCACATCAGAATTAAATTATGTCTAAAGTAATTATTCACTTTTATTAAGAAAAGTAATTAAAATTATATGAACTACGGTCATTATAATGCTACAAAATCGTTAATACGTATTATTCAATATTAGGATCATTTGCATTAGAGATTAAATAAGTGACGAAAATTTAGGGTCAGATAGTCCATGTATTAAAGATTTCGAAAACAAATACGTTTAAGACGAATAAAAAATAAATAAAGATTGTAACTTAAGTCACCAGTTAATATTAGATATCTTAATCCGGTAGTAAGAATTCTATTTTGGCTTATGTTAGTTGGTGAAGGAGTTACAATAAAGTAACGTAGCACACTATCATATAAAAAAAAGTATAACGGATGCTTTTCTTTACATTTTTATTTCAGGAAGTTTGGATACTAAGTAAAGCTGAAAATCAAATGTGTCATAATATTTTTTTCTTGTTTCTGAGGCTATAAAAGTTAAAATAATGATTTTAGTTTAGACAAATAAGTATTTTTTTTTTAAAAAAAGAATAAGATTGCACACGATTCACGATTGCTGTGGCACACGATTCACGATACGTTGATTAGCTATACGTAAAACTGCTGTTCTGGGAGAAAAAAAAATTGTTAGATTATTGATTTTGATGAATTAAAAGATAAGGAATGCGGATTATTATTCTTATTAATAATATTTTTAAAAAAATATTTTTGAACTTCCCTTTATATTTGACATTTTTTTGATTAAATTATATAGTTAAAATATAAATATAGTTTTAAAATAGAGAAAATATATTTAATTGCTTATGAAACTAGTGTAATTAGACAACTATAATGTTAAGCGAAAACTAATAGAATTATTTATTCACTGAATGAGCCAATTGTTGTAAGATCGCACGATTCATTTCTAAATTTCATCAATACTTTTCTCCAATTTCGCATTTCAAATTCATGTTTTTAGTTCGACGGTAATCTTAAACAGAAAAGTACATTTAACATCTATAAAAACGTGCTTGTAGCTTTGTCATCGTAGCAAAAATTACGCCAACATAATGTAAAGATATGCAGCATCTAAAATAAACGCGCAAGTGCTTTAGTTTTACGCACGAGAGCATAAGGGAGCTAACGTAAAATTGCGAAATCTCCCTATTTTCTCTCGCAATTACCTTAAAATAACGCTATTTTCTTGCAAATTTTCTAATTAAACTGTTTATTAAATGAGATATTATGTCTAAGATATTTAGACTAATAAGAAAAAAATATTCACAAAATTATACACAAATTTACAAATTAACAATACAGTACGTTCATTTCTGTACCTTCATGTGCTAAACGTTTTTATTACACGTTTTAAACACATACTTATTTATTTATTTTTTGCTTAGTGTTATTAATGTTTAGAATGCAATTTAAAAGTATTAAAAATTCCAAATAATATTTTTAATAGAAATACAATTAAAATTGAATAATTTAAATGAGACTTAAGAAAATTCAAAAATATTCAACTGTGAAATACAAAAACATTAAGCTATTAAAAATATTTCGATAGTTAATTAACCTTCATGTTACCTACATTAAAAGTCAAAATTGCAAAATTAAAACTTAAATTTTCAAAAAAAAGCATTTAAAGTTATTAAGACTTCGTTTATCATACAGAGAGCTGGTAATTTATTTTTTAAACAACCTGCTATTCTTTATACCTCGTTAAAAACAAAAAAATATGAAGAAAAAGGAAACTTATTTCGAATTTTTCAAAAGCTTACTCTTCATCCTTAATTCAATCCACTGATAAAGCGCAATACAACTCTGGTAATTACATTGAGAAACCAAGCAACTACATCAAATATTTCCCGTTTGCTAATGCATGTTATCTGTAAACACTGTCTTTGAATTAGTGTACTCTTAAAGAGTATGACAAGATAATAAGATAATTCAGTTACTTTGATTCAAAGTCTTTGGCGTCTAATTAAGTCTTCATTGAAGTTGAAGTTTACGTCTTTCTTAAGCTGAAGGAGTTTAAATCGAGTTTCTGAACATATAACTGTTAAACTTTTTTAATAGTTGCAAAATGGAAAATGACAATTGTAAGTTTGTTAAAAAATATCAGTTCACGTAACTATGTTTGATATAAGACTAGTAGTACTTATAATCAGTAGGATTCCTTGTTTTTACTTATAATTATTTTATAATGGATTTGTAACAAATGTTTGCAGAGATATTTGTCTTTTCTAAATAGTTTTGAAAAAAAAAACTTTTTGTTAAATAACAAATAAACAGATATAAAGGATGTGAATGCAAAAGATTGATATCTTAGCTTTTATGTTAGATTGTGAGAAACCTGAACATGAATAAGTATTTTAAGGTATATGAAACTAGAATTTAAGAAAAAATGCTTTGCATAATCAATTTTATTGTGCCAGCTGAATTACGATTCTTCGTACGAGGTGAAGAAAATAGAATCAATAAATCTGTACTGAACAACAGTACAGAATCAAGCACAAAGCAGAAAGACAAATCCCGCACAAATGATGAGGCTAAAATAATTCCAATGCTTTTACTTATTTATTCATAATTATTATTTGTTTATCCAGATGGCGTTACTTTTTTAGATTAAGCAAAACATGTATTTAATAGTTCTTATGATCAAAATATAGAATAATACTATGCAGTATCATCTGGCAAAATGCATAAAAAGTAGATAAATCACTCTAATAAGTTATTTTAATTTTGCATTCATGAAAATTGTGATTTCAAATCTATTTTCGGTAATTTAATTTCATTGCAAAAACACGTTTAAACCTAGAGCAACCAATATATTTACCTACCTAGAATGACCACTGTGGTCAATTTGATCGCAAAAAGTAAACGAGAACAAAATAATAAACTTGCTTTTTCTGGGTTTATCCATTATATTCGTTAACATTAGTTATGTTAATATTAACTCAATAATAGCACTTCATGAATAGTACTAATGATGCAGATTTTTTTTTTGGTTTCAATTAGTGTATAGTAACAGTTATTGGATCTCTTACTTGAACTTTTAAAAGTGTGAGTTCTGTAGCTCTGCTCTTTGGTGGGAGTTTTCTATGATTTAGCTGTAATGTAGCAACGAGGCGAACTCCTTTTGCCTATAAAGAGTGCCAAGCATCTGGAATGCCAGTTGAGACAATTCTTCTCTTATAACAGAATTCATCTATTAATTTCTTGCTGAATACAAAGATGCATAATGTCTTCACCTTTTATTAAATATAAAAAAAAACTATTCAAAAGATATGTGAATTAAATTTCTTGCCAACAGTGAAACTTGGGACTGCATATTTTTTTAATAGTTTTAAAAGGCAAGAGTTGTAAATAAAATTTTATAAATTTATCCTGATATAAAATACAAATGAGTGTTTTCCATAAAAAATAATAAATTTGTCTTTTTGTATCCCATTGCAACCTCATATCACACTGTGGTCTAGAAAGGATTGTGTGTGCAGTTTTGGGGGTTGATGAGTGACAGCGAACAGGAGGATGATCTTTATAGTGAAAAAAATTTAAGCCGTTACTTGTCCGGAAAAATATGAATATAAGAAATGGAGATGAAAGGGAGTACTAATTTTAAGCAATACTCTCACATCTATATCGTGGTCAATTTGACCGTATTGGTTCTTTTTATGTAGAAAGTCATTTTGCGAGGTTATAATTTTACTTCAAAAAATTTCTCTTTAAAGTTTTCGAAAACCTGAAAAGTTAGAAAATGTCACGAGAGTCAAATAATCTGGCAGAAATGAAAGAGTGACTGGCAGAAAGTTTGGTTTTCTGTCATAATGTCCGCTCTGATCGTTTCAGTGCTAATTCATAAAAAAAATTTTACTCTATACAGTCGTCATAAATAAGTGATATAGAAGAAGAATTTATAGTAAAATAGGGCAAGGATTATAATTTTTAAAAACTGAAAACAGTTGAAAAATTATTACCATGTTCAAAAATTCTTGAAATACAAATCAGACTTAATTAAAAAAAATAATTAGAAAAAATTATCGTGGAAAAATAAAAAAAAGAATCATTGATGAAAAGAATCTTATTTTGTTCCTAGCGTAGATCAAGATAGATTGATGTTCTGATTCGTTTACTGGAAAGCAATTGCCTGGCTCAAGGCGGCACAAAATATGTGACCATAAAACAAGTAATTGACCCGAAAAACAGGATTAACTGGCTTTATATTTCAATCACTTTGGAACTAACGTTAACGATGACCAATGCTTCCTTACTTGCACGTACTACTCATGAAACCCTGATTAAGAATTGCAGAGGGTATAAGAATAAGAAAACAGTAGTTTTTTTTTCGTTTTGAACTATTCTTCACTGATAAATGAGNTTCAATACAAATCTCTCAAAAGACGTTTGAACAGGTCGGTTAAAAAGACGACAAATAAATAAAAACGGATCAAACTACTACAGCTCCATCTTCCTTAGAGTCTGAACTAAGTCCTCCGTCGGTAAAAAAAAATTTATTTGCAATTTAAAATAGTGAAAATTAAATAAAACTAAAATGGGTAGACTTGACCCTGGATGGGTAGACTCGCCCCGGTTTACGGTATAATAAGTTATTTTAATTTTGCATTCATGAAAATTGTGATTTCAAATCTATTTTCTGTAATTTAATTTCATTGCAAAAACACATTTAAACCTAGAGTAACCAATATATTTACCTACCTAGAATTACCACTGTGGTCAATTTGATCGCAAAAGTAAACGAGAACAAAATAAGAAACTTGCTTTTTCTGGGTTTATCCACTATCTTCATTAACATTAGTAATGTTAATACGATATTTGCTCAATATTAGCACTCTGTGAATAGTACTAATGATGCAGATATTTCTTTTGGCTTCTATTAGTATGTAGTAACAGTTATTGGATCTTTTACTTCAACTTTTAAAAGTGTGAGTTCTGTAGTTTTGTTCCTTGGTGGGAGTTTTCTATGATTTAGCTGTAATGTAACAGCGATGGGAAATCCTTTTGTCCACAAAGAGTGCCAAGCATATGGAATGCCAGTTGAGAGAATTCTTCTCTCATAACAGAATGCATCTATTATTTTTTTTGCTGAATACAAATATGCATAGTGTCTTCATCTTTTATTAAACATTAAAAACTATTCAAAAGATATATGGATTAAAGTTCTTGCCGACTGTGAAACTTGAGACTGAATATTTTTTGAATAGTTTTAAAAGGCAGGAGTTGTTAATCAAACTATATAAGTTTATCCTGATATAAAATATAAATGAGTGTTTTCCATACAAAGACTATAAATTTGTCTTTTTATAGCCCATTGCAACCTCATATCACACAGTGGTATAGAAATGATTGTGCGCGGAGTTTTGGGGGTTGGTGAGTGATAGCGAGTAGGAAGATGATATTTATAGTGAAAAAAATTTAAGCCAGGTGCATGCTCGAAAAAAAATTAATTTAAGAAATGGAGAAGAAAGGGAGTGCTATTTTTGAGCAATACGCTCAAATCTATATCGCGGTCATTTTGACCTTATTGGTTCGATTTAGGTAGAAAATCATTTTGCGCACTCATAATTTTACTTTAAAAAATTTTTCTTAAAAGTTTTTCAAGACCTCAAAAATCAAAAAGTTAGAAAATGTCAAGAGAGTCAAATAAACTGGCAGAAATAATTTCGGAATGCCGAGTGCCTCTGAATGCTTGTGTCCGGAATGCCTCTCAAATTTGGTTTGCTGTCAAAATGCCTGCTCCGACCGTTTTAGTGTTAATTCATTAAAAAACTGTTACTCTATACAGTCGTTATAAATTAGTATTATAGAAAAAGAATTTATAATAAAATAGGAAAAGGATTATAGTTTTTAAAAACTGAAATCAGTGGAAAAATTATTACCAAGCTCAAAAATTTTTGAAATACAAATCAGACTCAATTAAAAAAAAATAACAGAATTAGAAAAAATTGTGTCGGAAAAAGAAAAAAAGAAACATTGATGAAAAGAATCTTATTTTGTTCCTAGCATAGATCAAGATAGATTGATGTTCTGATTCGTTTACTGGAAAGCAATTGCCTAGCTCAAGGCGGCACGAAATATGTGACCATAAAACAAGTAATTGACCCGAAAAACAGGATTAACTGGCTTTATATTTCAATCACTTTGGAACTAACGTTAACGATGACCAATGCTTCCTTACTTGCACGTACTACTCATGAAACCCTGATTAAGAATTGCAGAGGGTATAAGAATAAGAAAACAGTAGTTTTTTTTTCGTTTTGAACTATTCTTCACTGATAAATGAGGGTAAATCTAAAAACATTAAAATAAATTAAACGTGTTTAGTGATTTACAAAAATACACTCTAAAAATGAGATACATTCTAAAATAATATTTACTTTCAGTGATATAATTGCTTGATAATATATATAGCAGTAATAAGAATTACATAATTTAATACTGGGAAAAAAGTATGGTCAGAACAACCAAAATATGGTAATATTTACCGTGTTTTTGTTTATATGGGAATACCGAAAAGTTCGATAATTTTTCCCGAAGCACGTTGGCACTGATTTTTGTACATTTTTCACTAAAATATACGTGATAAAGCATGGAAAATATCATAAAAATTACTAATTGTTTCGAATCGTAGAGCATGACATAAACATTTTTATTCGGCTAAGTTTACTTTTCAGTTTTATACTTGTACAAAATTTGTCGTAATGAGAACTATAAATTTGAAGACCGGAGTTTTTGGTAAAATTTTACTACATGAACGGAAAATGTACCAAATAAATGGCTTATGCATCATCTATTTTGGTTTTTAATACCAAAATTATGTTTTATTTTCCTTTCCAGAGATACAGTAAAGTTTTCTGCGAGAAGAAATGAATCACATTTTAAAATATAGTTTTCATTCTAAAATAATAATTTTCTAGCATAATTTTCAATGAGATATTTGATATTATTGCTGAAAATAGTCATCTTAAGGTATGTAAAGCTTACAGAAAATAAAATGATAAGCTGAAATTCTTACATATATCCGTAAAAAAGCTGAAGAAATTTTTAAATTTCACAATGAATTTTACACAGACAGCGAATAATGATCATCGGGATAAATTGAGAACAAATTATTTTTAGCAATTGTATGCTTAAAATTTTACTAAGAGTAAAAAGCATTCAATATATCTATTTTGGGCCGTGCTGGTTCAGGGGATAGAACAATCGCCACCCGGTGAGAAACAAAGACATCAATTAATTAATATCTAAAATATATTTAATTCAGTTTACTTTCACAAATTTAGCCAGTTACCTCACAGCGTGATCTTCGGTTTCTGTGCCAAATCTAAACTAGGAACAAAAGATTCAAACAATTCATGACGGTGTAGTGGTTTAGAAATTATATCTATAAAATAAGACACCAGACTGCCTATAACTGTGTGATTTAAATATTATTACTGGAAAGGACTTCACAAAGTGTAGTAAAATTAAAAAACAAGTATAGCGAATATCTTAAAACCTGCTTTAGAATAAAAATGACCAAAAATTGCAAAAAATTCTCTAAAAATAGCCTAAAAAATCTGAAAATGCCCAAAAATGGGCTAAAAGAACTTTAGAGTCCAAAACTGTAAAAGAAAATTTAAAAAAATACTAATTTCATCAAAATCCAGGCATTACTTACAGCGTCAGTTAACATATTTAATATAAGTTAACATGATTTAAATTTTCTATATATTGCTCCTAGTGTAATTACAGTTCCCCCAGCACCCTTTAGTCTGTGCTCCCTAAACTTTAACTAATAGGAATAACAGGAGCATAACACAATTATTTACACTTACTTAAAACTTAGCATGATCTACTAAAACTGTCATAATCATTTATCAAATTTAATTTATCCAAGACAAACTGTCACTTACATAATTCTAAAAGAGAATTGTCGTTGACAACTTTCATTTTATCAAATTCATCTCTTTAGATAACGGATGAATTATTCTTTGCTTGTCTTGCTTATGAGTTGTTTAGTATCGCATATCGTACCAATAGTATTGGAAGCAATAAATGTGTCAGTTTGGCAAAATTCTGAAAATTAATATTAATAAATTTTAATAATTATTTATAAATACATTATATTTATTACGATATTTGTAAAAAAATGCAACTACATACCTTATAAAAATAATTGGTTGTCAAGCCGTTCTGTATACTGTCATTGGACAGAAAAATAATATTATATGATACTATATAATCAAATATTTTTAGTTACTGGCAGTGTGACATTTATAAATATTAATGAGGAATAAATAAATAACATTTGAACTATTTATTCATACCTTAGTTTGTGGTCTTACCAGAGATATGTATAATTCATACTTTCTTATTACTGTCCTCCATCATTATTACATATTTACTATTCAAAAATGCAGACTTAAAAAAGGAGTTGTTCCATTAAAGCATTATAACGGAATCGAACTATATTAACTTTATATGTAGTTGCCAGGTTCTCTAGGGCATTTTAATGTCGTTAATTCAAATTAAAGGAGATCTCTTGCTTGAAAGACATAATTTAACTAGTTCAGGAATCTAGCAAGTAAACTTTTCATACATAATATATAGATATTTAATATATTCGCCGATGATATCAGTCTTTTGGTATTCTGAAGCTAATCTTTGGAGAAATTGAATCTAATTTAATTTTTGATCTTTACGAGGTACGCTTCATTGCAAAATGACAAAAATTGAATTTTAAAGCTTCAAAATTATTGACTATCTTTTTTTTACTATCAGTAGATATCACGATAATTACCAATCAGTTTTTATAAATGACAGTCAATTAGATTGTAAAAAAAGAACCAAATTCCTTTATTAAATTCTGGACCAGCAGTATTGAACAACTGACACATACAGGCTCAGGTAAATAAACATCCTTAAATACCTTTGTGAACGAGACTAGGATGCTGATATTAATACTCTGTGAACAATCTGCATCTCACTGGTCAGATTGGCTTTAAAATGGGGTCCTCCAATTGATTCCAGTGTCTCTGGAAATAACATCAGCAAATTTGAACGAGTGCAACTATGCACCACAAGAATAGTTACCGATCTTCGTAACAGCTGCCCTGATGATATTTACAACTTCTTTTTTTGAAAAGTGGTTGCTGCTTTCAAAAATTACAATATGCTATTTTAGCTACAGTGAGCAGGATATAACTATTATCTATCTCCATTCCTGACACAATAATGAGCACCTAAAGAAATGCAATCCTTTTTTCCTGGTAAGAGAGATGGATCTGTTTTCTGATGATTTAAAACCTCATATCTAAAAGTCCGTTTCCAATTGTAACTTTGATCTTGATGGATACTTTTTCGGACTGAATTTCTAACCGAAGTACGTAAAAAACCACATATTACATAATTTACTAGACAGATGGCTTTGAAAACAACTCCTGATACCCCACATTGTGAAAATGTATCCTGAGGAACGCATTGGTGACAAAAATATTTCTGAAATTGACTGGTGCATTGAGACACCTAATAGGGCAATTCATATAAACTGCCATTCTTTATTTAGGTCAGAACTTATTGCAATCTATAAAGTACTACAATTCATTGACACGACTACTTAACTTGTCTTCAGGGGCATTAGAATTTTAACGGAAAGGCTTGCTTCTATACGTCACCTGTAACGATGAACGATTTTTGAGGGATATTAGAGATATTTAATTTCATTTCGTAACCGTCGTTGAACAATAGACCCAACATTTTGGGTTTACGACTGATGATGTACAACTACGTAGCCTTATAATTTTGTACTCAATGCGGAAGACAAGGGTACTCTTGGATCAAGTAATTGGGAGAAATTTGGTTACATGGAGGACTTTTTGATGGAACTAACCCGCATTTGCGTTAGATGGAGAGGAAAACCTCTTAAGTCTCCCACGGTTAGCCTGAGTTCAAGGGAACTCTAGCCCGTGATCCGTCTAAAACTGAGGATATTTTACGTCTTCACTGTGGTCGGTGCAAGATGGATTCAGAATTTGCATCGATCAGCCATTGCTGGGGTTCGAATCCGGTTCACCTCATTGGTAGGCGAATGATCGATCCCCTGAGCCATCACCGCGCATATTCGAGATAATGTCGCTCTTCCTTCTTCAAGACAGTCTATACACTTTCAGTGTGCATCCTTCCATGTTGGATTAAATGGTAATGAGATAGCCCATATAATTTATTCTGAGAAAGTACGTTTTTATGTTTGATTTTGCAACTTAAAATATTGTCTGCACTTATTAATTAGCCTATCTGAGGTCATCCCCCAAAACCTTTAGGATTGAGTCCAAGAACGCGAACATTTGAAATTATTCAGGGTGGACCGTTTTTTGTTTTCTATTCGCGCACTGTACATGACAGTATCTACATTTATGATGATGTACCTACAGTGTGCACCTGTTCGAAAATGATCTTAAAGAAAGACCAAGAAAAAGTTATAGTATACAATATGCTTTTAAAGTTCTATAAATATATTTTTTTACCTTTTAACATTTGAAACGCTTTTTTTTTTCAGCAACTACACTGTAAATAAATGGGGATCAAATTCCGGTAAAAAAATCTAGCACTCTGAGTGCTGGTATATTTTTCTGCAAAATTTATTTTTACCATAAAATTTTATGAAATTAAAAATCTAATCTACCGTAATTTTCACACCAATATTTACTATACAATCACTGAATCACTGTAATTAAAGAAATATTACTTTAAAAAGTACTGAGTATGCAAATAGTTCTTACCGTATTGTGATACGTAATTCTGTTCGTGCAGGATTTAAAAGTTAAATGTTCATGCTTCCAACTGAGAAGACTTGTAGTCTCGTAGGAAACTCGTAGGAAATGGAAAGTTCTACAAACTTACACTGCAAAGCAAAAATGTAGGGAGGCATGTGTGGGTTATTCTTTGTAAAAATAGAATACCTCTTTAAAATAAAATGACCTTTTAGCAAATGTAAATATAGGGGTAAAAGTTACTAGCTTTTAGTTACAAGTGTTTAATAAAAAATTTTTTTGTAGGGAATTTTAATGCAATTACAGGAAGTTGCTTCACCTTTATGATGAGAAATGTGACTACTTGTAATAAAATTATACTATAATTATACTATACAAGTGTACTGTAATTAGTAAACTTGAACACAAGTATACTATAATTAGGATATTATAATAAACAATATAAACTGTATCTAAGTTCCCCACACTAATGAGGTAGATACACTGCAAAAAATTCTGGATCAAATTACGATTATAAGTTTCGGCACACAGGATGCCAGTACTTTTTACCGTTACATCATTTTTTACCGGAACATGTCGCAGAACCAAAATCAGATATACTGTAATTTTTGCAGTGATAATTATCCTAAAATCCCTCAATCCCTCTAATTAAATTAATAAAACTATAAAATTAACAACATAATATTTTACGATAAAGCAGATTTTAAGGATGATCAACCTGAAGTGCCGAGATTTAATTCCGTAATTTGATCTGGAATTCTTACAGTTTACTCTGCTTCATAAAAATCAATTACTTTAACAAACATCTTTGATAATAATGCCTTTTATTTTGTTTAAATTAACTTTTATCTAAAGTAAATGCATTTAGAATTACAGGAGAACTTTTCTAGTTTCTTCATAGAGATAGCAAAAATTTAATTCATTTAAAGCTAGTTATTTTACTCACACGTTAAATGCATTTAAATTGTCCGTTCCTATACTAATGACAGATTTTTAATAATATCTCTGATTGCCAAAAAGCTAAAGTGGTTTGTGTTTATGCTAAAAACATAAATTTTAGCAAACTGATACATAAACTTATTTCCTGGTTATGAAGAATAACACTGAAAATAGTAAATGAACTTATATTTAGATGTTCGATAAAATTCATTTATTGTAATTTGTTCACTAGTTTTAGAAAAGCATCTCTTCTTAAACTTAAACTGAACATGAAACCATGAAAGGAGGTAATTAATTAGTGGGTTTGGTTGCATTCTGCCAGTTTGGTGGCAGTAAATAATTATCTCATCTGATACGAAGTCAACATTTGACAGTATTTCATTAGTAACTTTTATCATGTATTTTACACAGTGTTAATTATAAAGGTTTCATTAATTTTAAATCATACCACAAAAGAGGATGATAAAACAAAGACATTAAAATGATTCTCTGTTTTCTCTAAGGTTGCATGTTTTCTACTAATATAACACTGAGGAGAATTCTAAATAAAATGTTGAGTTTTGAACTAGTTTAGCTATTTTCATTCGGAATAAAGTCTAATATATATCTATATATGTATACAATTATTGTATATAATAAGGTTATACGCTAAAGAACAAGGTGCAAACAAATATACTGTGGATTAAATTAGAAACGAATTTTACTAGGAAATAAATAAAGATAGGAAGAATGAACAATCAGATAATAATATTAAAATAAAACCTCTTAAATTTAAAGGAAAAAATTAACAGAATTGTATTTCTTAATGTCCTGATTTGAGCCTTTTTATAGTTTCTTCAAGTGATATTCACTGCAATACTATTGCAGGCACATTGCAGACAAATGAAACGATCCCCAATGATGAACATTAATTTTTTTTGTCTCAAACTTAACAATAATAATATATATATATATACTTGTTTTTGGAATCTTTTTCACCGTGAGTTCGAATTTGTTTTTCTTTTAATCTGAGGGGGGAAATATTTCGCAAAGTGTGATAATCTTCAGCAACCGCTGCCGTGGTGGACGGTATTTGCTATCCGACTAGTAGGTCGAAAAATAACTTCATTTCTAATTAACTATAAGGTGAGACACTACCTTAAGCTTGGAAGTAACAAGCTCTACTAGTTTTATTTTTAAATTGGTGGTCAAAAGCATATTTATGATATTTGAAAGTTATCAAGGAGCCCAAAAGGCAGGAAAACGGCTAAAAAAGAAGTCAAAAGAGGGCGCCTGAAACAACTTTGTTCTTGCCAAATGTGGAAGAAAGCTCCTGTTCTCAAACTAATACCTAGATAAGACGGAAATGTGAGAGCTCTGATTTTGAAATGGGGACAAGTGGTTGTGTTACCCACTACAACTGGTCATAATCTTGGAGATGGACTAGAACTGAGAGGATGGCGAGAATTCAGAGATCAAGGATCGCATGAAAACTTAGCAAAAAGGATTACCATCTGATGTCATTTTTAAAAGTAAACGTGAGGCAGTTTTTATATAAATAAAA
Organism: Parasteatoda tepidariorum; assembly: GCF_043381705.1. Classification (NCBI taxonomy): domain Eukaryota; kingdom Metazoa; phylum Arthropoda; class Arachnida; order Araneae; family Theridiidae; genus Parasteatoda; species Parasteatoda tepidariorum. Next base: position 40,192,699 of record NC_092206.1, read on the forward strand.
AAATTACTTTTCCTTTTTGAGACACTAAATTTAAACCATTTTGTAATACGTTTTCTACACTTATTCTTTGTGTTGTTTAAAATAAATGTACTGTTGCCCAAGCCCTCATATTCTCAATTAAAAAACACACAACACAACAGATTTATTTTAAAGGAAAACTCAATAAAAAGTAAATTGAAAAATAAAATAACATTACAGCTTTAAAAAATTAGATGTAGTTGAATTTACAAACTATTGTTGAAACAAAGAAGCAATTCTAACCATGCTTTTATAAAGAATTAATTAAAACAAAGAAGCGCAAGATCATTAAGATCTATGACTTAGAATTAAGGAATAAAGACAGGTCGAATGTCCACTGAAGTAAATAAGAGGAATGCTAGGGCCCACAATAAAGATAGAAACACTGTAGATCAAAGCAAATGAATTAACAGTTTGAAAAAAAACTACTTGAACTACCAAAGTAATTTGTTTGACTATATTGGAATAATAGAACGATAATAACTACGAATTTGTTAAATATGATCTGGAAATAGATAATTTAGATTAACATTTAAAGAAAATTAAACAATTCCTGACTGCGCTAGAGCCTAGAAAAAGTACTTAAGAAAGATTGGGATTTCATAGATTCGACGCCAAAAACAAAACAAAGCAATTGATGAAATAAAAAATTTATGCTAACGCAATTTTGTAATGAATAGATTTAAATAAGAATATATATGATCATATGGATGCATGTCGATCAAAAACTAAACATATGTTGTCAATCTCAATACCCTTCTCCCACCAAAAATATAAAATGTGACTTTTCATGTTAAATTACAGAAACACTAAAGTTATTCAATATTGATAAATTTCATTAAATTAACTTATATGAATATTTTGCTTGAAAATTGTAATAAAAGAGCCATCTTAAAATGATTGGATTACGAAAGGATAAAAATAAAGAAAACAAATAATCATTTAGACGCATGTCTTAAGAAAATTAATCAACAATTTACAGTTCCATTGGCTGCAGAAAATAATAAAAAAAATGTCAAAGCTTGTTAGAATAGACGACTAAATCACTTCGGAGCAAGGTATTTGCGTGAACCATTTTTACGAATTTCAATCGCCTAAACATCCATGTAATAACTGCTACAAAAGTAGCAGGCTAAAAAAAAAGAATTTATTATTTTTATTTTTGTCTAAACATATTTCTTGAAAGCGTGAATTAATGTAATGGAACTTATGAACAATTGAATGTACAATATCCAAATAGAATTTAGCAACTGTTGACAACTTCAGAACATACAAAAAGTAATAAAAGAAGGTTGGGACTTGTGAGATTAGTAGACAAAAAACACTATAGGAGATAAGTAGAAATAAGAAAGGTGGAAAAGTAACAAATGACTTTTGCCGGAAATCGAGAGCAAAATCAATACTTAGAAAGCTTACTTAATGTTGAGGTAATCTCTTCTCACAAAAGGTAAGATGTCAGCCAGAAACAATTTGAGAGAACACTTGGTAAAAAAGAAAAGAGTCCATTGATCAATGTTTCGTGGTGTATTCTTGAGAAAATGGCATGTAATTGAATTGATGGATGTGTTTTAATGATTGATTTTCTACGAATTTTGATAAATTTCAATATGCAAAGACAAAAAAATATTTTTGTCCATCTCATGTAATATATTCATGTTAACGCATTGCTACTACCAAATTTCAATTAAATTGTTCTGAAATGTGCATAAATCATTTGTTTTGAGTTATTGAAATTTTATGAACATATAAAATCTTCTAGGGGGAAGAAAGTTTAGACAAATGATGGTTTAACTGATCTATATAATGTTATTTTCAAATGAAATGCAACAATTAAAACATTCGAAAATATAATACTAGTTCTCGCTCTCTGCTCATTTTATAAAATCAAGGCATTTATTTTAAAGATTAGTTACTGATTCAATAGTAAATAGTTAAACATACAATTGGAGAGAAAGAGAAAAAAAACTAGACTGAATTTTAGGGCACATTATTTACAGGAATGAAAAACTGTAAGTATTCTATAAATCGATACAGTGATTAGTAATCAAAGCTTTAGAAATCCTACGCAGTCCAGTTTATTAATAAATCTGTAGTTTCTGGAAATGATTAATTATTTTAAATTTAATTTTCGATGTAACAATGATCATTTACTTTTATTTATTTTTTTGTAATATTTAAAAATATTTTTCCATAAGACAGGAAACTATTTTTATATCATGCAAAAGTTTCAACGAATTATAAGATTCCATCACATTTAAATGTGCATCGAGTAAACTTTATTTTTTTAAAACTTGAGTTTTTATGAAAGATGAAGGTAAATAGAGCGTAATTAATAAATTGTAATATTTTGATGTTGGATCTGTAAAGAATAACTATTAATGTGTTATATACATTCACTTCCATTAGTTAAGCATGGAGAGAAAAATTTTAAATTCTAGAAACTAATCTGATTTGGAAACAATTTTACTTGTTGCAAAGGTGGATTGAAGTATGCAAATATGCCAGATAACATCCAATCACGGTTTTGTGTCAAGAAATGTGCAAATCAGACAATAGTATAAGATTCTGGCTTTGTAAAGATGTGCAGGAATTGCATTTAAGTGTTTAAAACATTTTGGGATTTTTTTTCAAGCTGAACTTGCTTCTATAGCTTCCAGAAGATAAGTGAAAAATTCTGAACACTGATGTGCAGTCGGGCGCATTAAGACAGAACAGTCTATCAAAGATGTTGCTCTTTTCTCCGGTGTCCCTCATGCTCAATAATAGAAACAATTTCAAATCAGCCAAATATTAATCCGAAGACATGTGATAGGTCTTCCAAGGGCAATGACTTCCTCAGATATATTGCTTTCATGGCCCAATGAAGTCGAAGAGAGTTCCCTATAGGTGCGTAAATTCTAAGTTACAGCCCTTATTGTCGCTACCATTCGTCGAATAGTACATTTGAAATGACTTCACGGCCAGATAGATACACATAAATGAAATCCTAGACCACATTATGAAACAGCACGATGTAGCAGTTGAAATAGTTTCGTTTTATTGAATGACAACGTATCCTCATGAGGCTACCATCATCAACGACTATTGGAAGAGAGAATTGAATACATGTAAGGGGTGACTGGTTTACTCAATTGAAGAGCTATGGCATGTCCTCTGCCGATTGACGGATATCAGAAGATTTAGAAACTCTTCTAAAAGAGGAACGGTGATCGCTGGTCTCTGAGTTGGTTGACCACCCTGTAACAGGTAGGATCACGCGCTATACATTCTGTGTAAAAATAAGGGGTGCTCACACACCCTATTAATGTCGGTTTTTTTCTTTTTAGTTTTATGCATAATATTCGAAATGAGCTGTGGGGATGTGAATGATCACAACACTCCCACTTTTCAACCTTTTGGCTTTCGCCTAAATTTCTAATATTACTTTTATGACTGTGCTTGCGCCTATAACTTATTAGCTGCAACCATGAACCTTACTGAACTAGATACCAGATGGATGCGGACATTACATTGTTGACATTGCCATGGATAGAGGAATAGTTTTTCAAGGTCTGATTGCCTTCTCCTCCTGCTCAGAAAATAAAAGTTATTTTATAATATTTTGATTGTTTTATTTTTACTCAATCTTGCATTTATGCAGTTTCAGTAATCCGAATAAAGGGATTATTTTCATATCCATTTAGAGATAGTTATATTTAATGACAGAGCTTGAACGCACGCGTCTCCTTCTGAAAACTACTCAACCAAGATGATAAGGGTGATTTGGAGAAAAATTTTAATCCTGATAAGGGTGATTTGGAGACAAATTTTGAAAAAGATGGATCCAATGCTGTTTTCTTAAACAGATTCCAAACATATGGAACTGATCTAGGAGTGAAAGAAGCCTGACCAGAAGATCCTGAATTCCTGTACGACACGGCCCCTGAATTTCAACTGTGAAGTCATTGCCCCTAAGCAGCCATACAACAGATGCCAGCATATTATATTCTTTTTATGATATTCTTTGTTTTGTGTCACCAATTTGTAGGCTTGCTACTTTCCCGTAGCATTTCTTTTCAATCAAATCAAAATCCGCCTTTATTCTTCTTTTTGTTTTTTAATGCTTCATGCTTGACTTTTTGAAGTGAGCGTATTTTAAATTTTTATAAAAGATTATGTCGACTTAGCAATTTATAAAGTTTATTAAGACTAAATTGAATAAAATAAATAAATATAATTTAAAATAAGTATAAAAAACTATTTTAGGATTCAAAAAATACATTAGATCCATAATTCCCATCCCTACGAACAATATTGTATATATATACAATATTGTATATATTGCATTTTTAACAATATTCATTAATTTAAAAAAAACACTTCCTTTGGTTTCATTTGAGAGTAAAATTGACTCCAAAATAGCAGTTTTAGATAATACCAAAATTTGGCTGTTCTAGTGTTAAAAATCGCATTACTGTTACTGATGGCAAAGGGGTTTAATTGATTCCGGTTATAAAATAGATATTCAATGATTTACCAATCTTCCAATTCAATGATTTACTGTTTATTATTTTAGCCACTGGAATGTGCTGTTTACATTAGGCATTGTATGACTTTTAATAAGTTTCACTTCACTACCTATCTATCCACTATTTTGTTAAGAGCACTAGCTCATCCACTTATGCTTACTAATTATGTTTATTTAATAATAAACTCTTATTTTAAAAGGCAATTTGAACTTTAGACAGAATTAATAATGCCTCGATTCATTGAGTAAGTCACGCTATCTATTCCTGCACTATGAGGAATATAAAGTGAAGACAACACAAGTGACCATGCGCAAGACAAAGGTAAGCAATATTTATCTCTGCTGCATTTTAAAACATAAGTGCATGGTAATCATGCGCATAAGTGCATGATTGCCAACAGTGATTGCTACAACAGGTACTGTGGTAATTGATGATGTTTTAATATGTACCAAATAAATAATTTTTTTAAGAGATAATTTATAAAAGTACTTAGGTAATACGTCCCCCCCCCCTCCTGCCTTCTATAGGAATAGAAACTTTGAAAAATTTCTTGATTGTGGTAATATTTCACTATCATGAGTTGGTCTGGAGCAGTAAAATTATACTAAATGATACTGAGTGTAATTAATATTTATTTTCATAGGATGAACTTCTAAATACATATTTCGCTTAATCTAATAACATGAAATTACCCAAGGAAGACAAAAAAGTTAAAATAAATTGAAGAAGTGGAACTATTTTTGATTAATCTCTTTTTTCGATAAATAATTTTCAGTTATGTGCATGANCGTAAACCTCTATAAACTAAAGGGATGCTGCTGGGTGTATATAAATTGCTGGCCCTCAATTATTGATTCATTGATTACCCTCTACTGGAAAATGTCGGGCAATCACTCACCCAGCGCGTTTTAGACAGTAACTGCTGGGTTAGGTACTACCGGCCATCGATAGGCCGGTATTGTTGGCTCGACAGAAGGCCAGCCATTCACTTTAGTACAGTTGAAAGTGACTTTTGCCGGCACAGACCCGTCGCTTTAGCTGGTGGCAAACAGCAGTTTTGTGGAGCTGGACCTACAGATTTGTTTTTGCTGGGTTGTTGCGAAAGTAGACTGAAGTATGCAAATATGTCAGATAACATCCAATCATAGTTTCATTGTCTAGAAATATGCAAATCAAGCAATAGTATAAGGTACTGGCTTTGTAAAGATTAGCAAGAATTGCATTTAAAAGTTTAAAACACCCTGGGATTTTTTTCAAGCTGAACTTGCCTCTATAGCTTCCAGAAGATAAATGAATAATTCTGAACACTGATGTGCAGTCGGGCCCATTATGGAAGAACAGTCTATGAAAGATGTTTCTATTTTCTCCGATGACCCTCATTCTCAATAATAGAAACAATTTCAGATCAGCCTAACATATATCCGAAGAACTGTGACCGATCTTCCAAGGGTTCTAATCTCCCTTCAGGATATTGCTTTTATGAAATCCAAGAGAGTTCCCTACAGGTGAGTGAATTCTATGGTTACAACCTTTATTGTTACTATCATTCTTCGAATATTACATTTGAAATGACTTCACAGTCAGATAGATACGCTTAAATGAAATCCTAGACCACATTATGAAATAGCACGATGTAGCAGTTGAAATAATTTCGTTTTATTGAATGACAACGTATCCTCATGAGGCTACCATAATCAACAACTATTGGGAGAGAGAGTTGAATACATGTAAGAAGTGATCGGTTTACTCAATTGAAAAGCTACGACATGCCCTTGGCCTATTGACGGATATCCGCAGACACTCTCACAGATTTAGAAACTGCTCTAAAGGAGGAATGATGATCGCTTGCCTCTGAGTTGGTTGACCTCCCGTAACAGGTAGGATCACGCGCTATATATATTGTGTAAAAATAAGGGATGTTCACACACCATATTAATGTCGATTTTTTTTTCTTTTTAGTTTTATACATAATTTTGTGAATGAACTGTGGTGAGGCTATCACAATACTCCTACTTTTCTACCTTTCAACCTTCTCCTAAATTTCTAATATTACTTTTAGGATTGTGTCTTGCCCCTATAACTTATTAACTACAACCATGAACCCTACTGAACTAGATACCGCATGGACGCGGACATACGATTGTTGACACTGTCATAGATAGAGGAGCAGTTTTTTAAGATTTGATTTCCTTCTCCGCCTGCTCAGGAAGTAAAAGTAATTTTATAATATTTTGATTGTCCTATTTTTACTCAATCTTGCATTTATGCTGTTTAAGTAATCCGAATAAAGGGATCATTTTCATATGCATTTAGAGATAGTTATATTTAATGACATATGAGCTTGAGCACGTGTATTCTGCTGAAAACTAAGTCAGCCAAGATGATAAGGGTGATTTGGAGAAAAAATTTAATCCTGATAAGGGTGATTTGGAGAAAAATTAAAAAAATTATGGATCTAAGATAGTTTATGCTGTTTTCTTAAACGTATTCCAAGCATATGGAGCTGAGCTAGGCATGAAAGAACCCTGACCAGATCCTGAATTCCTTTACAACGCGGCCCCTCAATTTCAGCTGGGAAGTCATTGCCCTTAAGTAGCCCTACAATGACGCCAGCATATTATATTCTTTGTTTCATGTCACCAATTTGTAGGCGTGCTACTTTCCAGCAGCATTTCTTTTCTATCAAATTGGTTTGTCTGCCTCTTTTTTTCTTGTGCTTGTTGAAGAGCTACTAGTTTCTGTTTTGCTCCATCCGATGGGTCCTAATTCAAAAATTTTAGACTGAATAAATAAAAGAATCACAATGCAAAGGACAGAGTAAAACTGAGGACTATAAAAGATGCTATAAATCTATTTATCTATGTCTATGTAAATTTGACTGTTCTAGTGTTCAAAATTGCATTACTGTTACTAAAGGCAAAGGGGTTTAATCGATTCCGGTAATTGTTATAAAATAGATATTTCATCATTAATCTTCCAATTCAATGACTCACTGTTTATTATTTTAGCTACTGGATGTTATGGTGCTGTTTAGTTATGTATTGTATAACTTTTAATAAGTTTCACTTCATATTTCATCTGTCCTCTATCTTGTTAAGAGCACTAGCTCATCCACTTATGCTTATTTAATAATAAACTCTAATTATGTTTATTTAATAATAAACTCTTATTTTAAAAGGCAATTTGAACTTTAGACAGAATTAATAATGCCTCAATTCAGTGAGTAAGTTGCACTATGTATTCCTGCACTATTAAAGAATACAAAGTGATGACAACACAAGTGACCAACACAAGTGACAAGACAAAGGTAAGCAATATTTATCTCTGCTACATTTTGAAACATAAGTGCATGGTAATCATACACATAAGTGCATGATTACCAACAGTGATTGCTACAGCAGGTACTGTGGTAATTGATGATGTTTTAATATGTACCAAATAAATAATTTATTTAAGAGATAACGAAAGATATGTGTACTTGGGTAATACGTTTGCCCCCCCCCCTCTTGCCTTTTATAGGAATAAGAACTTAGAAAAATTTCTTGATTGTGGTAATATTGGACTATCATGAGTTGGTCTCGAGCAGTAAAATTATACTAAATGATGCTGAGTTTAATTAATATTTATAATGATGATGAACTTCTAAATGCATATTTCGCTTAATCTAATAACATGAAATTACCCAAAGAAGACAAAAAAGTTAAAATAAATTGAAGAAGTGGAATTATTTTTGATTCATCTCTTTTTTCGATAAATGATTTTCAGTTATGTGCATGATTTTGTAGTAGTTATCAATACCGATTCAATAATAATATTTTTTACATTTTATGCAGAACGTGTTTCTCTTGCTAGTAACTGAAATAATAAAAATAATAAATTATTACTGAAATTTAATTTTTTCACGTAATATGTTTTGGATAAATGAACTTTATAATTGAGTGCAAAATCCTTTTGATTTGCAAAAACATTTCTTGTTATATGAGGAAATACAAAAAAAAGAGAAATTAGCATAAAAGGGCCCAAACTTTAAACAGCTGTCTTGAGTATTAACTATTGTGGATAAATTTGCTTTATTGATAGTTAACCCCTGCCCCCATTTAGATGCTTAAAATCCGAATGTGTTTTATGATATAGGAACTATGCTATTTGTGAATGGTTACAAAACCGTATAGTTTCGTATTTACGGTTCTTTAACTTTGCCATTTGTAAACGAATTCGAAACCATAAAAGCAACGAAATTTTCTTCACCATAAATTTATAGTGATAATCGGATGGACAGACTGGTGCTGGTTATTAATTAATAGTGTACGAAAACATTAATAGTGTACAAGACATTTTTTTTGTTTTGTTTTTTGACATGTTTTCGTTTTTTTCGATTTCAACCATTTTTTGATAATATTTAGATTTTAACTCTTGAAACTCCCCTTTGTTTTGAAGATTCCTAAAATAATTTTACCTTACAATGCATTAATTCTAAATACATTTCAGTTTAGAGATAATTTTTCAAAATTGAAATAATTTTTCTCATAAGCAACTAATAACTCATAAACAAATTTAAAAAAAGTTTTTTTTTTGAACTCGTACATGATAATTTATATTTTTCAGAAATTATTACAATTTTTACCCCAAAAAGATTTTCAAAGAATTACTAATGCTTAATACTTTAAAATATAATTATTCGAGCGTTAAAGCTTATTACAAGAAGTTTTTTTTTTTTTTTTTGCACTTTTTATTTTTTGCTTCAACTTCACCAGTATAGATACAAATAAAATTCCTTGCGAATTAAAATTTTTCAAAAACTTCGTTAACATCCGGTTATTAAACTAAATCTGACTTTATTGCACATAAATAACCGGAAGGAACATCCGACGAGGCTTATAATCTGAAGCGAAATTCTTATGCGTGACCCATAAATAATTAAACAAATAGTTTTATTTGCTTAAAAGTCATCATAAATGTCTAAAATGTGTGAAAAAAAGATTGCTAAATATTTGAGACTACAGTATTTATTATTATAATCTCGTTAAATAGATGAAGCTTCAAGTTTTATGAATAAAAACTCCTTTGAATTTTAAATTCATAAAACTTTTACTTTGTTTTCTGTATGAAGAAGTAATAAATTCCATTCTTTACTTCGAAATTGATTTGAAATAAAAAAAATATAAAAATAAAACAAAATAGAATAGTTCATTACAATCAAAGATATTTGTAATTGATGTTTATAAAACAGAGCAGAAGTTTTTGCCATAGAAAATGTTTTAATAATGAATAAAAATTTTTAAAGACTACGTTGATTGGACAAATTCAGCTAAAAAACCGTATTATATGGCACTGACATTAGTCGTAAAAATACTTTTATACTGGTAAAATAAAATAAAATATATAACATTTAAACCATTCACTTGGTAATTTTTACGCTCATATGGTTACGATTTACACGAAATTCTGGTCTTCAAAATTTTTAGTTCTTATTAACATTCATTTAGTAAACAATAAATAGAATGAAAAGTAAATTTAATCGAAAAAATTGTGTTTAGGTATTATGATAAAATTGACAAATTTTACTCCATTTACCAAATTTTAAAACATATTATAAAACCATATTTGATTGTTAATTTTACCAAAGTGCTTCGGTAAAAATGATCAAACATTTTGTCGTTCTCCTATAGCCAGAAACACATTAAATTACACCACATTCTGGTAGTTTTTAAAACATTTTTTTTTCTCAGAGTGATTCCGTTTTTGCTATAGGTAATAGAAAAGTGGGGGTGCATGGATTTCAAAAAACGTGGGAGTTACTTTTGTTGGTGATAGAAGTTCTTTGCTAAGGAAAGGCACGTTACCTAAGGAAAGGCAAGTTACCTAAAGACTTATAATGGTGGAAATTTTAATTGGCAGAGAAAAAGATATGCATTTGTATTTTAATATTTCAAAAATTGAAGTACCTAATCTTCATAAGCCACACACAGTAAAAAATTTGGATCAAATTACGGAAAAAAGTAACGAAAGAAAAAATCTGGTATGACGGAATTTTTACAATAATAATTACCGTAAAATCACTGAATCACCCTACTTAAATAAATATCATTAAAAAATACGGTATAATCCTTTACGAAAAAAACGGATTTTACGGTAAATTGAATTTTACGGATGATGCACCCTAATTCCGGTACTTTATACCATAATTTTTTGAAGTGCAGAGTTTTAGTTGAAATTTTGCCCGCTCTTCTAGTGGACTGATAACTCGAGTTCAGAATTCAGATTGTTAGGGGTCAGACTCCAATTTAAATGTGAATGGTTTCCCTTTAACCTTCCGTTAGTCGCGCGCACCTCACAGGTGCATCCCTACTGCACTTCCACCTCCTTTGCCGTCAATAGATTTTTCCGGGGGTCGAGCCTAATGTTATGTTCCTAACTTTGGATTACTCAAATGTCCGTGTAAAACCGACCTTAGAACATGTCGATGGAGAGTTGGAACCGCTCAAATCACCCCTCTGGTGCAGCGCGACCATTGACGCAAGTATTATGGATATAANTGCACGGGAAATAATTTTATCTTATATTGTTATTTAAAACTAAGCTCTATTTAAAATTTAAGTTCCATAGCTTTTTGAAAAGGAGCCAAAATTCTGATTAATGATAAAAATAACTTGTAGTGGCCAGGGAACAATTAAAGTTGCATCTACGCCAGACACAAATCTTGCATAGAGATTTGTGGGTTTTAGTAATTGAGAATAGTACTCAAATTATGGAAAGGGAATTAAATGTCAGGGAGTTTTTCTAACAGAACTCTAAATAAAATTTATATACTAAATCGCACATTGCCCAACAATCCATGTAAGCCAATTGCATGTCAACTTAACGTAATTTATTTACTATTTACTTTTACTATCTAATGTTGCGTTTCGCTACATACATCTAATGATAAATTTTATAATATCTATATTATGTTTAAGTATTGTTTAGTAATTAAATTTAAAAAAATATACTTATACTATAAATTATCATCAAAGTGACCCTAGAGAACATTTTAGACTGTACATAAACTATAATACTTGAACTATTACTTCTGAACTTTGACTGTCCCTCCATCGTGCCAACATTTTAACATTTTACTTATTGATTTATCTATCGACTTTTAAAACTTAACGCCTGCTTATATCATCTTATCTATTTACACGACGATATTAGTTTAATATTTGTTGAATTTTATATGATTCGTCAGTTTAAAGTTTCACTAATTCACCCAAGTTTTAATTTCCCATAGCTTTTAAAATTGCTCGTTTTAGCATTTGTTGTTAAATTACTTTTAAAATTTTACTTGTTTTGGACTTTTCCCAGGTTTTAAATTTCACTTTTGTACTATAGCGCAATATTTATCTTATTCGCCCGCCATGTTCATGGGCTGTTGCCGTTTATTTTATGTATTTAATGTATTTTATGTACCTTATGCATTTTATGAATTGTCCTGCTTTTTGGATTTAAATAAATATTTACCCGTATGCCCTGAATTGGAGCAAGTCGGGGTAAATTTTCATTATACTATAATTTAAAAAAATAAAAAATGAAGTTTATAAATTAAAGCATATACTTATGCTATAATAAAAATCTACATTTTCTGTACTTTTTAATGCAACGTATATTCAATAGGAAATTGATTACGATAATTGATGTGTTAAACCTATTTAAACAGAAACAGTCTTACATGTTTGACTATTCAAATCAAAAGCTTTTTTACGTGTAATTCCCAATATATAATAACATGTATCATGTTTAAAATAACACATTATTCATCCCAATGACACATTTAAAAATTTTATTACTTTTCTACCCTTCAAACCAGTTTGCTGTGCAACGCAATAGATTCTTCATAATGAAAATGCTTCTTGTTTGAAAGCGTAGTTGGCCCCCAGTAATACAGCTCATTAAACTCATTTAAGGTCAATCCATACCTGCCTATTATGTAAGCACAAAAGGGATAGAAAGTCATTAGGGTCAATAAGCCTTTGTTTGATACTTTAATTACACAAAGATTTCTCCTAATCTGAAATAGAAGTACTATTCCGAATGCATTAGGTAGTACTTGCTTTAGAATCGTGCTCATTTTCGAGCTGTGTGAATGCATCTCCAAACAATAGATTTTGGTGAATCGTATTAATGGGAGATTCAAATTAACATTAATAGTTAAGTTTTAGTCAGCAACATTTTAGAGTGGGATTTACTTAAGGGTATACTTTCATGTAAATATATAAATTTATTATGTAATTCAGTGACTACATTCAAAAGTGAAGATAAAAATTATTATTTTTCATTAGTACCAAATAAAACTACATTTGCATAACAGTAAAAAATACGAATTTTATCTGCTAATATAATTTAATTTAAAATAATATATCTCTTATTTTAAAACATAATAAAGATTGTTTGAAAAGATAATGAATTTTTTTCTTCTCCCTTTTTTTAAACCAGCGGGGATGAGCGGTATTCATTTTTAAATCCGTATATGCTCTATAAGTTCTGATTTCTAGAAGACTAGACACCTGTTCATTTCTTTTTATTAGTAGCTGAGTTTTCCATCCTTAACAGCCTTAGGCCTTATCTGCCTAATTAGAAGGCTTTTTCCGCATTTTTCCTTCAATAAACGTTTTATCAGCTACTGCAGTCATAGAATGATCCCGTGAATCTTATTTTATTTTTCCTGGCTCATGAGTTCAGTACGCTATCGTCCATTCCCAATTAATGTGACTTCGACTTGTTTACATTAGTCTTGAAAGTTTTGTCGCAATAAGAGCAAGAAATGTTTTACTGTCGAGTTCTATGACATTACCTGATTGTGTATAAAAATCAAATACCTTGCTATTTCACTTTATTGGTGATCAATGCCAGAACATCCGAGTTAATCCGTGTTCGAATCAGAAACTACAAGTTCAAATATTAAACAGTTGATGCCTGAAATCACTAAAATAAAAATTTTAAATTTCTTCAAAAGGTAATTTTCCTCGAGAAATTGAAAACTGCTAAAACTAACAAACATGTGCACTTCTAGTGAACATATACTTTCTGTGTATGATTGTTGTCTCCAAGATAGAAAAATATAAATGAAAATTAATATATACATTCATATTTGCATCGGAACAATCATATCGATTATAATATAATGATTTATATACAAATTATCAAAGTAAGTATTATTGTGTTTTGTTTAATTTCATCTCTCAAACAATAATTAAAAGCTTCATATAGTTAAACATTGATATTGAATGTCTAAGACTTAAAAAAGTTTGCATTTCACAGAAGTTTGTACGATTCTTCGCAGAGCATAAATGAATTTAGTTGAGTCATTCCATAACTCCATGGCGTCTTAACGTTCTGGAAACACAGGTCTCCCTTGTTTACATATTACAATATAACTTCATGTACTTGATTTGGCATATTTTTATAACTTAATACAAAAGAAATATGGAAAAGAATTTCAAATGTAATATTAATTTATTTTCACCCATAAATATGAGGACTTGTGTGCTTGTTTTCTAGACTGCTTACAAGTCCTTTCTAAAAAATGGTTATTAGAAATTAGAGAATGGTGACACAAAGCTACTTTAAGGGTTATGGCGGGGTTCCTCCCACACTAAGAGGGATGTAGATTGACAAGACTATTCAGCCAGGGAAGTCCCAAGTGTAAAATTGTCTTCATTTAAATCTTTTAAAAAAGGTAACTCCATTATTAATGCTGGTAGTATTATTCTCTTAAATGCACTTAACAGAATCATGCATGCTGAGAAGAAATTAATTCTTAAAGCACATACAATGTTATTATTATGGCACTAACGACCTCATTACAGTTAGATAAAGGTTCAAGTTATTATAAGCTTAGTTAGGAATTTTCTTTCTAAATTTACTTTATATTAAAGCATATTTGAATATCAGTTACAGGGATTTAGAACTAAAATTATTTTTAGTCTATTAACGTAAAATTAAATTATTCATGTTGAAATGAATCCAGTGATAAAAATATGTAAATTCTAAGTTTCCAACAACTTTGGAAGAGTTTAATAATTTTCGAAATTTTGAAACATTTTATAACTAATTTTATTCATTGTACGGTAAAAAACCCAACTTTTAAATGACCATATTTTGTTATTCTAGAATGTTAGTGGCTATCGCTGGTTAATCACTGGGTCATTGGTACTTTAATGTTTTAATGGAGAGTTAAAACAACATTTGATCTTAAACCTATCTATGAATATAAATTACAAATAATAAATGTCTGTGGCTTTAAATGATTATTGAGTTTTAGAATTATAAGATATTAGTTCTTAAAAAGATATCAATAGACTGCAAATTGCCCATTGCTTATGTAAATACGATGAGAAAATACACGTGGTAAACTCTGAGAAAAAATATGATCAAAACTATCAAAATATGTAAAATTTATCATATTTCTGGTTCTATGGGAACACCAAAATATCGGAAATTTATACCAAGTGCTTTGGTAATGATTTTGATAAAATTTACATTTAAATAGCGTTTAAAAATAGGGAATAAAATTTGGTAAATGTGGCAAAATTTATTAATTTCGTCATGATAACTTAGAGCGTGGCGTAAAAACTATTAATTCCATTTATTTCATTTTTCTCTTTGTATTTTTTACTGAATGCTTGGTAATAAATACTATAATTTTGAAAATCAGAATTTCCGGTAAAGTATTTCTTTATTACTTAATAAATGGTTTAAATAACGTATATTTTAGTGTTATTATCAAAAATAATGTTTTTTTTTTATCAGAAATATTATTACCATACAGTTCGGTAATTTTATCAGAATTGTTTCTCAATATAATGTCATACTGTTGAGTAGAACTGCATGTACATTTTATTATTTCATCTTTGAAATAAAAATAAAAGTATTATTTTGAATTTCATAACAAAAAATACCATTTTTCTTCTTTTTTTTCGCAATTTAGCATTTAAACGTTGTTTTTTCTTTCGATTTACTGAGAATTAGCTTACCATTCGTTATTATTCCAATTCATGCTCTAAAAATTATTTTTCGGTCTCAAAATTACTCTCTTGTTCCTATTCATAGTTTCAATTAATTTTTACCCCAATCACAAATTAGAAAATATTAATTACAATCCTAATTATCCTAAGTCTGTAAAAGAAAATCGCGTTTATTTTACACACTACGCGTTTCATTTGAAAGTCAAGACTTTTCACTACATAATGATATCACACAGTCTCATTCCTTTCAACAAAGCTAAACATTACAAAGTATCATTACTTTGTATGACTTTCACATAAACTGAAGTACCATCAGTGCGACATAAATATGCATTACATTTTATAGCTGGTACATTTTATCCTTGTCGTATGAAGTGGGAGGGAGTTACGGCATTGATGTATGCAATGAATCGCTAGCAAGATGATTTTTAAAGTATAAAACTGGAATAAATATTCTCTCCGTATGCTGCTGAGTATAGCCATAAGGAGAGGTTGTGAGAAAATAAATGTCACCTTTCAAAATTAATGCCTTCATGTAACATTATCGCTAGAACAGATTTTAAGAGGGTCAATTTCTTTTAACTTAAAATGGTGTTTTGCGAGCATAAAAAGTGACTGGATAAATAAACATAGCATTTTAATGTACTATGTAGTCTAATATTTTTTTCCGAAAATATTATTCTTTTAAATAGAGTAGACTTGCATTTTTTAAGCATATTTGTACAATGAAATTTCGAATTTGTGTTACGGTAATCTATTTTAAAGGTCAAATAAAACCATTATTATATCTATTAATGTTGTTTATTACAGTTCCGATTGTTTATTTGTGTTTTAAAATTATCACTGAGAAAAATTATTTAGCAAAACTATCAGAATATGATGAGATTTACTGTTTTTCTGACCACGAATTTCTTTAATTTTTACAGAAGCTCTTTGCTAATAATTTTGGTAAAATTACCAATATGATATGGTATTATAATATGTGATAAAAATTAGTAAATGTGGTAAAATTTGGTAATTTTACCATGATAACTTAGAGCGTGGCATGAAAACCATTTATTCGGTTAAGTTCATTTTTCAATTTGAATTGTTCTGCGTGGTAATAAGAATTAAAATTTTCAAAATTGGGATTTCCGAGTAATCATAACCATGTGAAATGGAAAGGAATACCTTTGGATAGTTCAAATTAACGTACATTTTGGGTTTTATTACCGGAATTTTGTTTTAGTTATTTTCTTTACCAGTAGTGTCATTACCATACAATACGGTAATTTTTCTGACATTTTTTCGTCCTGTATATTATTATCAAAATATTTTAAACTTTCCAATACCATAACTAAATACCAGCTATCTGTTAAATATTTTTAAATAATATTTTTAACAAACGAGAGTTAAAATAATTTTTTTTATTTGAAATAAAAGTGGAATTGCAATTGTAATCAAGAACATAAGTTGCAGCTCTTGCTAAACTTATTAGATTCAAGTGCCCTCTTCTTCGAATCCTTGCAAGGAACTTACTACTTTAACGCTTCTTTTTCTCCCGTTCGTAAGAAAATTACTTTTTCCCTCCCCCATTTCAGTTTTAAAATCATTTTCAAGCCTGTTAACGAAAACAAACTTAAATATCTTAAAGATCCTAATAACCTTGATAATTGCTGGGGCATTTACCTTCATCCTTGTCAGTGCGATCTTGACTACAAACAAAACGCTCTTTAAAATTTAGACTAGGTAACATGGTAGATATGTCTGTTATCAGGAATTCGAAAAATTTTCAATAGCTTCGCATATTTGGAATCTTGGGCATAAATTCAATTTCTACAATGCTGAAATTATTTTCATCCTAGCTCATCTTGATGCCCTGAGAACTTGTTTTGTAAATTTCAATGCTGATTCCCTTACTAACTATATTGGTTCCTTCTCTCCGGACTATAATGCGTAGGAATACATTTTGACACTGATTTGCAAGTGTGATTTTTCTTGTTCTGTTTTTCTTCTTTTTTCTCTCGCTTCTCCTGGGGGTTTTCTAGCTCTGTTTCTCGCCTTTTTATTTCTATTTTTAGTTGGCAACTTTATGTTTTTTTATTTCAAATAGTTTTTGTTTCTTTACATTCACATCTGTCAAGTCCTTAAAATGGGTGTCTATTTTTAAAGCGCTTGAAACTTGTAATCTGCTAAACCTTATTGGTTTGATTCCGAAGTGAATAAAGCTTTTAATGAATATTAGTGAATATTATTATTAGTGAATATTTCTTTAGTGAATATTAGTTACAATCGTTAAATTCCCATGGTTAATACGTGCATGGTGTTTCTATGGTTTTTTAAGACCCGTTACAAATGAAATTAATGCTGTGTATACAGTATTCTATAATGCGGATATCTCGATGCTTGTCAAAAGAAACATATTTTAATGGATTTATGCGTGTGATATCCAAGTACCAAACATTTGTGCTTAAAAATATTTTTCTTGGTATTCATAAAATCCTGTTTGAATTTTTATCCTCTAATTGTCCTTCTGCTCGGAAATAATCGTACAATTATTATGACTTAAAGAATTGAAGTAGGATATAAGAGAGAAAGAGAGAGGGACAGAGAGAGAGACAGAGAGAGAAAGAGAGAGTGAATATAACTGTATATAACTAATTTAAAAGTACTGATTAGTCAAGATTCCGATATAATTCTACTAATTTAGATACTTTGCATATTTCTTTTACAAAAGTGTATCAATATACACGATTTCCTTTTTAAATAATTATTATTTCTAGCTTTTAACAAATTAATAATAATACATTTAACAAATTAATAATAATACATTCAAAGACTATAAAATGATTTCATATTTAAGTGTAGAATTTGAAATTTTTCAAACGTACGCAGCTTTGCTAAAGAGTATGATTCATTGTTCAACATGAATATGATGTGATTTAGAAAGAAAATTATGTATTTTCGAATAATTTTAAAAGACTTCTATAATTCTGTTTTTGTTCCTTCTAATGAAAGTTCCGCAATATATGTAAAAAAAATTTAATGTAATTATAAAAGTAAGGTTTAAACTAACTGAATACGGTAAAATTTACAGTATTTCTGACTCGATGGGAAAAATTTCGATAATTTTTACCAAAGCACTTTGGTAATGATTTTGGCAATATTAACAATAAAATATGGTTTCGTAATAGGTGGTGAAACTTTGTAACTGTTGTAAAATTTAGAATTTTATCATAATACCTTAGAACACGGAATAAAACTCAGTTAAACTTAGTTTTCAGGTTAGTATTTTTTACTAAATGTGTGGTAATAACTATAATTTCAAAAACCAGAATTTCCGGTAAACTGTCACCATATAAACGAAAAAAATACAGAATTAATGGTTTACCACGTATTTTGGTTTTGTTAACCAGATTTTATTTACTTGTTATGTCATTACCGTACAGTACGGTAATTTTACTACGATATATTTCAACGTGTACACTATTTAATTATTTTACATATTACGCAATTGAGCAGTATTAGTTTTTTTATTGAGTAATAAAAACATAAAAAAGATGGCACATTTTTTGGTATTTATTGCTTGAGGGATATGCATTTTTTTTAATAGAAATGCGAAATATATGTATAATATTCATAAGTTAAAATATTAAGTATTCCAACAACAATACCAGTACATGACCCCTCACTTATGCCTCACTAAACGTATCTATCCGGATATCAAGTGTTCTATGAATGATTAAGTTCATGGTTTAGAGAATCATTAAATTAAAAATAAAAACTATTATGAAGTGTAAAATCAAAAAATACAGTCTCATGAAATTTATGGACGAAATAATGTATGTTCGTCTATGTTCCATGTTATTCCAATATTTTATAATATAATTGCACTGCATTAATTTCTTTTTATTGTGTTATAAAAACATACTAAAAAGAGAATATATTCCTTGACGTGTATTTTCTTTTGTATACTTTTTCTATAGAAATGCGAATCATCCATCAGCATCGTGACCTTCATGGAATGTTTTGATAATCGAACAAATAACGGAAACCGATCTCCGATAACGTAAACAGATGATTGGATTATTTATCATTCCCTTCTATCGTAAAAAATCGAACATGATGAAAAGGGCTAACAGCACTCAATTTTCTTTTTCTTCACATCCTAAAGAATTTCAGCCTTCTTCGATCTGTGGTCTTAAAAATGAGATAAAAAAAAAGGGGGTTGAAGAAAGAATTAGAAAAAAATTGCAATAGATCCAGGGCATTGTTTTCCTGTTATTTATTTTTTTTAAAAAATAAATTGTTCTTTTGAGAAGCCTGAATAGGTCTTGAGGGGAAAACCTTTTGTAAAAACACTAAAACACTTATTCTCTAACACTTTACACTTGAGATAGTGTGATTGAAAAATATGTCGAAAATTAGATAATTTTGCGGTTTATACTGACTATTTTTGTTTGAGCACAGCAAATTATATACATTTAATGTTTTCTATTTTTCTACATTTGCAATTTTATAAATAATATATATATGTTTCTGTGACGTTCTTCATTCGCCTGTTTCAACACATCTTTACATTAAATAACATCAGAACCCTATTGTAAAATACATAATTGTTTTCATCAGGAGTTACTATTACTTTCATAAAGCGTAATTACTTTCATCAGGAATTATTATTGCTCTCATCAATAGTTATTACTTGCATCAGGAGTTATTGCTTTTATCTATTGTTGTTACTGCTTTCATCGATAGTTATTTCATCAATAGTTGCAGCAAATTTTGAATTTTCGGTAAAACAATAATTATTGTATTTTAACTTCTGGCTAAAATAATGACACCTGTTGTTTTTATTTTTTTTTTCATTTTACACATTATTATATGTTTGATCTAAATATATTTGATCTAAATATTTTTTTTTAACTTTTTGGATACATAAATCTATCGAATTCAAATTAACTGCATAAAATTAACAATTTGCCTGATGCTCAAAAAACTTTGAAATTTTTTTTTAATATATTGCTGCAATTTGTAAGAAATCTTGATTACTGTATGATGCTAATTGGAAATTTGTGAAATAAATAAAAAAATTAATTATTCCTTCATTTAATTAATTAAATAAATAATTTAAAAATAACGTGGTCAAAATAATAAGAAATGCTAAAAAATTTATCAATTATTTTTAAACATCTAATATTTACAGGTTTTTAAAATTTATTAAATTTAACTCAAATTTGCAATTATGCTTTTATTTCAACCTAAGGAATTTTTTATTACTCGTACGAGGTAAAAAATAATAAATTAATTGCTATTAATGAGCATTCTGAAAATACATGCAATTAATAAAGCTAATCCATTCCCGGAACCAATTTTCTATTATATGTTGAGCATTCCAGTGACTTATAAGAGTAACGAAGCAAAAATCCCTTTATAAGATTAAGAAAAAAATGTTTTTAAAAGTTTATCCCATCAATATAAAGATTAACTATATTCATTACCATTCAGCTCGAAGTCAACACATAATAGTTAAAATTTCTCACTATCAGGAAATTTTCTCCGCAAGGATAAACCAACCAGAAACTTCACACACCCAGTATACTAACAGCTAACGAATAGTTATAAAAATTAAATTTTTAAAAGTTTTTCTCCTGATTTATTGGATACAGAGCCGTAGTACCTTACAAAAGGAAACTATCTAGCTAGAATTATCTAGCTACGAGATCTTCTCTTGGAAAAACGACATTTTTTTTCTGTCTGCGAAGTCAATTGTTTCTCTGACAAAATTATAAACTGCATGTAATGTAATTTCCTGTTTTGAGTACCATCGATTATTTATAATAAATTAATTTTCCCAACGTGTAAAAGAGAAATTAGATATACTTGTTGAAGCTATTTATTTCTAGATTTTAAAGCATATTAGAGTAAGTAAATTCTTAGTTAAGAGGATTCTTATTATCCGGTCCAGTAGATAGTGAAAATCCAATGAATTAAATTTGCTGGTACTATACTATATTGTTGAAAAATAGAAATTTTTTATTTTCAGGTACATTTACTCGTAATATGCATCAAAGTTCTAATAAATATACAAAAACTATCCTAACTAGTATCTAAACAAGCACGTTAATTCACTGCAAACTGTCATTCCTACCGAAAGAACTCTTAATTCGTGATTATTTCAATTTTGTATGATTCTAACATGAAAATATCAAAAATTGTTTAAAAGGAGCATAAACAATTATCACAATAATTCCATCATAGTTTTCCAAATCAGTAGCCAAATACATAGAATGAATTTAATTAGAAGTTGATTTATACATATTTTTAAAGTGATATAGTTAGCTACATTAATTATAGATCAGTCTAATTAATAAAACATGTCTTTTTATTTAATATCATAATTGTATTTTCATAACATTTCTAATTATTGTATTTCCAATGATATGATAGCAATGCAACCGTATGTTTTGTAAAAATATATTTAAAATAAAATGCGTAGATTCAATAAATTGGAGTAGAAAGATATTTTTTATAATATAAAAAAATAAATCTGCTTCAAAAATCATAAAGATTGAAGAAAATCCTAATGTTACGAGCAAGTACTGCAGTTCAGAAAAGAATACAAATTTACCTTGTACTCAATTTAAAGTATAGTACATGCAAAGTAAAAGTGATTTTTAATTAATTACGAATTTAAATTTGCTACTTATATTCAAAAGTAACTAAATCAATAATAAAGCCGTGACAATAAACTAATTAGCGATTCTAAAGTTTAAACAATCCATGATGTTTTTTTGGAAAAGAAAAATAGAGCGTTAATCCCAAGTATCGTGTTTTGCGACTAGCATGTAAGAGACCTAAAATCAGCAGAGGACATATAACCCTGTCAAACCATTCTCTTTTACTCTCTGTGCTTAGCAGCTAATGAGCCATTCTTCTCTTGATTAACGATCTTGCTCT
This sequence comes from Parasteatoda tepidariorum, assembly GCF_043381705.1. Classification (NCBI taxonomy): domain Eukaryota; kingdom Metazoa; phylum Arthropoda; class Arachnida; order Araneae; family Theridiidae; genus Parasteatoda; species Parasteatoda tepidariorum. Next base: position 40,215,161 of record NC_092206.1, read on the forward strand.
TCAGTTGAATGACACTGACACTTTTCCTTTCTCTAACTTTTCAAAGTGCTTTTAAGAAAGATTTCCTGACTCTTCCTGGCAAATCCCTTACGTATTAAGATCCTTGCTGTTCCAATCCTTTTCTTCTTTTGTCGTTATTTTGCTTTCAAAAATGTCATCCTTTTTCTTTGTAGTATTTTAAAATTGTTTCATATTTATAAATGTATGTACAGCATTTTTATATATCTGTGATAAATTTGACTCTATAATTTATTTAATGAATTTATTTAATGAAACTTCATATTCAGTGTTAGTATTTTTTCCAAACGTGGTGAAATAAATGCTTTTATGTACAGTGTAAGGAAGTTCGGTATGAACAAAGAGGGCAATACAAGAATCTCTGTTCAACTAAGTTCTAGTTTAAAGGTATATAAAAAAGCTGACCTGCGGCCTCCTATAACTGAAAAACTGGATGTAAAATTTCTCTATAGACCTTTGAAGACTTACTGCTTGAGTTATTTTTTTCAATTTAATATTCTAAGATCATAAATATTTGGTAGTTGTTATTCTCCAACAAAAATATTTCTTAAACCCTTAGGAAAATTTGCCATAGGTTTGCCGTAAAACTAAGATGTGCTATAGCATATGGAGAAATATTTTTGCATAGGCTATGGTACACCTTTGCCAAGCAGCTTATGGCAACATTTCTCGTTGGTAGTTTACCATACATCAAAAAATAATTACAGTTTGATTACAAGAATCTTTTGCAAAATATTTAGATTGGTAAAGAGTAGAGTTTTCAAAAGAAGGCGATTCAAAGAGGTGAGTTTTCAAAACTAAAAAATATGATCATTTTACTACTAATATCAAATATATATAGCTTTAGTACTGTATGATTACGTTGGAAAAATAGTTCTTCAAAAATTACCGCACTTGTACGGTACAGACATTTTTTGTAATAAAAAAAATAAAGAAAGAATTCTGGTAATTAAGCAAAACGTATGTTATTTTAAACCGTAAAAGTACACTTTGACTTAAGTGTACTGATAAAAATCCAGAAGACATATGAAAGTATATAAAGAAGTAAATGAGTTCGCAAGTGTATGTTTTGTAACTCGACTATGACATTACGAAGTAGGTCATCTCGTGTATCACTAGTGTGTATCACTTTGTCAATTAATTGAAATGTCACGACGTGGCATATTTTAAAAATTCTTCAAATAAACATTGTTTATATTATATATTCTTTGATAAATATTGAGTATAATTTGCATTAATTTATTTTTTGTTTTCAAAAATGTATATGATTGTTGAAGTGGAATTATATAAACAATTATATAAACAATTATATAGCTTTTATTTGTTTAAGTTTACTTAAGACTGTTCTATACACATTGGCAACCATATAATGCTTAAAAAAATTTCTTTTTTATTTGAAACTTTTATGTTTGATTTAGTAAAAGTGCATTTACATATTCAGTAAACAGGATTTCCCGGATGATTTTTCATATTTTAATTAAATGCAAATTATAAGGACTTGGTATGCTTAAGAGACTAAAATTTAAATTAAATGTTTTTTAACGAGCATTAATAAAATGATTTGCAAAGATAAAATAAATCTAATAACATCTGTTTCAGAAATTCTTTCGTTTCGATTATCGTTGTTGACGTGGATATTAATTAATTTTTAGAACAATGGAAGTATAAAAAAATTAAACCTTTTATTCTCCGAACGATACAACTCGTTTTTCTTTTGAGCAAGATTTATTTCTTTTAATAATGGTACTGCATGGTAGAAGGAGGGAAAATGAACAATTGAATTGATAAACGAATACAAAAATAATCTCAGCATGGATCTACTGAAGTATTACAAGTTACAAATAACTAACAATTGCATTAAAGTGATAGAGTTCTTTAGCCTCCGATGCTCCGTTGTTCTATACGTTCCATTACATTATTTGCCTCACTCAGTCTGCAGAGGAATATTGATGGTAGATACAGCTGGCTTTTATTTTTAGTAGAGTATTAAGTCATTGAACTGACAAAAAAAGATTAATTCTGGTCCTTTCCTGGGGTTTGGTTTTATTTTCTTTTGTAGTTATTGACTCTTGTGTAGATGATGTTTTATGAACGGGTTATTGTTTCCATTTTTGTTCTCTTTTCATTTGGGTCTTTTAAAGCAAAAATGGTATTGCTTGGAAAATGCTATGAGTGATTTATTTCGATGTTCAAAAAAGTTTTTTTTCAATTAAATTACGTATTTTTACACTAAACTTGTAAATTTTTTTAACTATCTTTTTCTTTTCGAATTACCAGAGAGCAAGTCAAACAATAGCTTGTATCATTGAGAAAATCTTAAATAATTTTGAGTAAATCAAATGACTAATTTTTCATACAAAATTAAAGACCTTTATTTTCTACACGAAAGTGAAAAAAAAAATGTATCAGATTGTGTTTCCAAAGCATCTTAATTGTATCTTAAGTTAATATACATGATTCGCAGAAAAATATCTATGTATAACAAACCAGAATAATGTTTGCATGAAAATATATTTCAGCTTTTAAAAAATGTCTGATATTTCTGTCACTCATTTTCTTAAATTCCACTTTCGCTGATTAGATATGCAGATTTAATGTGAAAAATGTAAAAATTAAATATATATTTCGCCTAGAATGTTCGTAAGTTTATACGCATAATTTTAAACAAAAAATATAATTTCTCTTCATTTCAAAATGTAGCAAATAGAAAAATGGAATTTTGATTAAGAAAAATTGAAGTTGTTTAGAAAAGAAAATCATATATTATTAATCAATCATGATAATGCAAAAGAGCATCGTAAATTTTCTTCAAAAATTAGATCATTAGATCTTGATACAGAAATTAATTATAATTTTTCTTAATACTTACAGTTAGAAACAGGTTAAAAAGTTAGTTTGTAATAAGGAGAATTGCACCTACTTCATTTCTGGAGCTTATAAATATGCAAGAACTTATTTTGCTAGATCACAGATTCATTTTATCTTTGCTACGCATATAATATCACTTGTGTCAGAACTTTCTTGCATATACGATAGTTTTTTAGTAAATGCTATGTATGCGAGATAAAATTTAATGTAATGAAGAAAGTTTAACATAATGACTGAAAATCTTGAATGGAAGTTTTCATAGTGCTACGCTGTTGAAACAATATTTTGCCCTCCGTAAAGGTTATCCCTTAGTGTGCAATAAAAAAAGTGTTAAAAAGTCATATCACTTTGTAAAATATATTAGAAATTGTCCTTTTTTATAGATCAAATAGTAATTTTAGAAAATTGCAGGACTAAAAAGGACAACATATCACGAATCGAAGATTTAAAAATACTTCTGTCACTATATAACATAAATTGTTCAAGTCTTATAGATATTAAAAGTGAAAACAAAAGAGATTAAGAAATAAATTAATAAAGTATGAACATCAAAAATTACATATGTGGAAAAAGCTGAAATTCCAACCTTTATGTAAATGAGTGACTGGTCCCTAGTAAGAAATTCTGAGTATGATAAATTGAAAAGGTGCCTGGAAGGGGTCTTCTTACTCTAATCTTCCGAGGTATAGCCTTGAACAATATCTATTTCTTTGTGATGTTCAGAGTTGTTGGGTAGCTATACCGATTTATGGTCATCTGTAATTTCTTTGAAAACTCTTCATTTTTATCACTTCACTCACTACTATCTTGTTTTTTTTCATCTTGATTCATTTTTCTCCATTCAGAAATCTATGCAGTGTTTTCTTCTGGATAAAATTATTTTAAAATATTTTTTTTTTTCAAAATAGTTATATAAAAAACGATGGACGGATCTTCCTTATTATTTGTCTTCTATTTTTGAAGTTACTATCTTTGGTTTTTTTTTTTCTTTCGCTTTTATAAACAACTTATCACGACTTAAAGATTTTAAACGTGTTTTAATAAAAAAACATGAAATAAAAGAGGATAATGTTGCCGTAAGTCAAACTAAAAACTTGTCATTTATTAATAATATTGGAAATAACTTCATTTTTGTAACTTTTTTCAAATAAATGTTAGAAACAGAAATATGTAATGAATGTCATTTCTTGGTAAAAAAAATGCTACTTCAATTGTTTATGCAGAATTAGACGTAACGGTACAAAATTTAGCTTATCTGTTACTTTTTATTAAATATTTTATACTTTTGTATTTTATACTTACTATAAATGCTATAAATACTACTTACTATGAATACTTACTTTTATACTTACTGTACTTATAAAATACTATAAGCTAGATATAAGCAATAGCAACCTAGATAAAAGCATAAAATACTATATATGCTATAGTATTTTATGCTTTTATCTAGGTTGCTATAACTTATATCTTGCTTATAGTACTTTATACTTTTATATAGCTTGCTTTCCTACTTATAACCAGTTTTATTTTTATAAGTAAAATGAATTGAAACACGATAAAATTGTCTTTGTGCTAGGTTTGACGAATATGGGCGTTCTATACTTTTTTAAGCTTTTTTCTGAAACAAAATTTACTTGCACATTCAGCAAGAGTCATTTTTTTGATAATTAAGAAAAACATAGCTGAAAAGGGTACATTGTAAATAATTCCGAATCAAATTATGGTACAAAGTACAAGAACTTCGGCTGTATTTTCTGCAAAATACATTTTATGCGAAATCCAATTTCGCAGTATAATATCGTAATTTTCGCAGTTATATTTATTTAATTGCGATTCGGTAATTATTATTGTAAAAGTTATGGTATATCATACTCATAGAAGTGCCGGTATTTCTTACCTTAGTTTTTTACAATATATGGCAATTTTCCAAATCGCACAATTTAAAAATCATCTCATCGGTAATTATATAACAAAAAACGAAAACATTTTAATTGAACATACTACTGTTTTTGAAACTACACAGTTTCCAACGCATAGTAGCACTAATTTTAAAAATCCCAAAAATCGCTTAGTGAAAAAGTTGTTTTCTTTAGGTAAAAATTTCTTCATGTTTCAAAAATTATTTTAAATATTTTTCTATCGAATTCTTTGTTGATTTACAATAATTGTGCTTTTTGAAAAATAATAGTGAGGAACGTACAGTTCATGCCTGATCTCAAAATTGAAAAAAAAAGAGTAAAAATAGAAAAAACGAAAAAAAGAAAAAACAACACAATGCATGGCGACAAAAGATTTCTCGAATAGTGTGTTCAATAAACTTTTTTGATTACTGCCCCTTTGTGCATATAACTGCCGGTAAAATGTAGGAAACATAAATTCTTTAATTTGTCTGTTTTTATTAGAGAGAAAAGTGAAAATGTGTAAACGCTAGTATAGTTTTACTGCCTTACGACTCGCGGTGGTACAGAACTTTTCCTTTTCTTTTTTATTCCCCTTGGAGTAGCGCCAGCTTTCTGAATCGATTGCCAAATTTTGATGTTTCCCAAACTTATGAAGTGATTTATCTCGTATACTTTTTGTATGGAGTCCTATTGTTGGAAGCTTTAAGCTATTAAAGTATTAGTATAGAAAATTCTGAATGCAATTCAATTAATTGAAATTTAAAATTTCTGAAATTCTGTTGGAATGCTTAGAATTTACGCAATGAATTTGCTAGAAATTTAATGAAAAATATTTCGATTCTGTTTTTGAGAAGAAGAAAAAACTAATCAACTTATAAATGAAATGTAGGATAAATAAATCTTTTCAGTTTGAAGTTTATGATATGAAACAGTTCCAGTTAACATTTTAAAACAATTTTGAAGCCTACACATTTATTCTATTCTGTATATTAATGCTTAATTAATGTACATTTTATTTTTAAGCATTGAGCTCCATTTTAAAACTAAGTTTTAAAGTAAGCAAATTACTGACATACACAAATCATTTTAAATTGCTGTATATCTTAAATAGCATTTTTTCTGCAAATTCTATTCATGTAATTTGTAAAGTTGAGTTTGTTATTTATTATAAATGGAAAAAAAGTACAAAAAATAAATTTTTCGTGAAGATAAGAATTAAATTATAAAATGTTTGATGAAAAATCAATTTTCTCACAAGACATGATCTTTGGAAAGGTAACACAGAATTCTACTGATCTAAATTTAAATACAGTTATTTGCAAACAGTAATATGGGTATGAACACAAGTAGCAATAATAAAAGCAAGGTCTTTTTTAAGCAATTAATGCCAAACATTAGAGCATTTCAGGAATAAAAGTTATTGTGTTCGATTTCAAAAATTAATATATCCTCAATCATCTGTCATTAGTTATTTGTAAAATTACATGTATGACAATAAGATATAATTTGATACTCAACAAAAACATTTGTATTTCATTACGTAAAATACCAATCAATAGATTAAAGTTTATACAAAGTCTTAGTTTCTTAAGGTCTTGATTTAAAAATTTTTTTGTCTGTTTTTAATTAATGTACGGCTCTATTTAAATAAATACCCAGATAAAAGCAGACCGGGTATTAGATAGGTAAATATTTTATTTTTGATATTGTATGCTCAGCCGACTTTGTGGACGAGTGGTTAGCGTGCCTGACTGGGGAGTCGCTGGTAGCGGGTTCGAATCCTGCTTAGGTCATGGATGCTTATTTCTCTCTGTGTTCTATGTCCTTTCTCCAGTGTGTGTGATTGCGTGAATGTGACCAGCCCTATAAACGGGTTTGTGGTTGTGTGACGTGGGCAACGCTGCTTCACCGCCGTGGATTCGCCACAGGTGCCCACTGGGTAACGAGAAGAGGGTAGCAGTTCTGGCATTTCTGTGGCCAATGGGACAACACCCAAAAGCCCGCCATTAAAAGAAATTCTATATTGTATTCCCAAGGCTATTAAAAATATGAAATTTTTCATTGAATTCAAAAATAATTAATTTTTTAAGTATTTAAAAAATAATTACGTTTTTGATTTAATAAGGCAGGTTTTTTTATAATATATTTTCCAACAATATATTTCTCTATCTAATGCGTTTTTAAAATTAGATAAAACTATGGACTAACCGTTGACAGATGGAGCGAAAGATTCTAACAATTTTCCTTTGAAATGATTATGATTAAGTGAGGACTGTCAAAAACATTCCCTTTGCTTAGTTTGCACAAATGAAACCCAGACAGGTATTTCTAGAAAATTTAAATTATTAAATGGAGGTGACAGCTTGAATAGATTTAGAATGAACTGTAATGAATACTTGTCATCTTTTACATTTCCATCTTTCTTCATTGAAATATGGAGCTTTAATATTGTTCATTCATAAATGGATAAAACAGAGTAATTGGAAATGAATTTTTATTGTAAGAATGGAATGGATATTAAATAAAGTATCTTTTTTTAATTATTTACATAACAGTGTTAGCTTTTATAAATTGGCTTCTTATAAAATGTATATATTTTAACGTCATTTACGCGAAAAGAATCGTTTACTTTTAAAGCAGTTAACTTTCACGGAATTAACAGTATTTTATAAAATCAAAACTGAGGTAAAAATTTATTAAATTGCGTTAATAAATGCGTTACTTAAAATACTCGAGCAACCGGGGAAAAAAATATTCATTATTTTTTGCCTCATTATTATCGGTATAGAAAACCTGAAAGTAATTCTCCTTTTTTTTCCAATATCGAAAAATTTATGAGTGATTTCAAATTCGTTCCATCTTGGATGAACTGAATTAAAGTTTTTCTAACATTTAAAATTTCATTAACAAATTTCTTAATAATGTATTCTCAATATTTATTTATGGTTTAGAAGCATATTCAAGCATCTTTAAGTATATAGTAGTGGTTTCTTCTGCTTTAACAAAATGAATGAATTAAAATACTTTACTAAGTTTATTTTCATGTAAATTTATCGAAGTAAATTAATTTGAAAGCCATATTCTTAATTGAAATTTTTTTCATATTTTGGATAGATATAAAATGAGTTTAATCAACATTGGGACAGTTAGATAATTGGTTCGAAATATTTAAGTTTCGAACCATCTTTTAGTTTTGAAGTTCAAATTGTAGTGAAAATGTGGAAAAAACTGCAGAATAATGACAAAAAGTGAAGAAGAAAATTATTAAAAAAAATAATAATAATAAAAATCCGGAAAAAAAGATATGAACTCTTCGCAGCTCTCACTGTTATATCCGCAAGAAAGATTGCTTTCTAATATTGTATCAATACAGTCAAAAGTAAATATATCAATTCAATAGTGTGAGGAGCATTCAAAAAAATTTTGAAACAAAATGGAATAGATACCATTAAGTAATAAATATCACGTGAAAAACAAAAAATAAAATTTAGAAAAAAAAACAGGACAAAACTCAGAACTAAATCTATAAAGCGAGTAGCGAATTCAAATGAACTTAGATGAACGGGAAAATTTTCAAGAATGATTTAAAATATTTGTGTAAATGCCAGATTAAGCCAGAAATGCCAGATTTGTGTAAATGCATAAGATTGCCAGAAAGCACTCCTTTTTGCCGATGAAATCACGTGAGCTGACGAAGAGATGATAGCTTTTTTCCGGATTTTTATATATCTTTTTAAAATAATTTTCTTCCTTTTTTCATTACTAGGTGATTTTTTCCTTGTTTTCTGAACATTTAGAGCTTATTATATGAGTTCTATTTACTTGCAACTTATNTTTCCTGAACTTTATAGCAACATTACATTCAAATTATAATGTACTGAATTACAATTACTGAAATATATTCAGATGGTAATAGAGTAAATATAATTAAATATGACTACGCGCAGCATTTTCTACTTATTGTACCCTGAAAATGTCAAATGATGCTTCAGGAAAGCTTGTTATTCAAGAACGTACATTTTATTTGAATCAAATCGAATACTTAGCTCATAAAACTCAGTTATCTTGAATATTGAATAAGTTTATTAGGGGAAGTAGAATTAATCTTTTAATTGTATGCAATCGAATCCTACATAAAATTGCATAAAGTCAGTTAATATAATTATCTTTAAACCATTCGAATTCATTTCGATTCATCTTGTCAATTCTTAGATTAAGTATTTCAGTACCAGTTTCATTTAACAAACATATAATTTAATTATATTTTAGTCAACACTGCACTTTGTGTTTGAAATACATTCCAAAATTTAAATGTCAGAAGTCCTAGAATGTCATAAAATATTTCCTTGTTGAAATGTTAGAGTATTTGATTTTCGGTAATAAAAATGTTACTTTATACACGCTACAATAAATTTAATATTTTTTAAGGGTTACTAATTGAAGGTGAAAATAATTGCCATGAATATTATTAATTATTAGAAATATTGAAGTTATAACATAACTATTATTTCATTTCGAAATATGTTTTACAAAGTATCGCATGAAGGAGTAATGTATTGATATTTTTCATGGAAAAGTATTAAAAAAAACATGAATATCACCTATATTATAAAGCGAAGTAGCTATACTACTTGATATTTTATAATATCGTTTCTAAATCAAGATATAAATTATAAAAATATAAATTATAATGCATTGATGTTGATCAGTGTTTTCGCTAGCCTAAATTTCTATATAAGGAAGGAAATTCTAGCAAATTTACCATAATGAATGTTAATGACATTTCTGGCTTTAGAAAATATAGTAATTCTGGTATTAAAACCAGTAAATACGATTTTTAAACGATTCAATTATATGTTTCCTTCCGGAAATTCTAATTTTCAAAATAATAGTTCTTATTCTCGAGCATTTAGTCAAAAATTACAAATCATACACATAGATGTCCTAATAAAATTATTAAATTTTGCGACATTTACCAAATTTTATCACATATTTGAAGAATACATTTTATATGTAATTTTGCTAAAATCGTTTGCACTTAAATTTAAAAAATTGGTTTTCATAAAAATATTCAAAAACTTTTTGGTGATTCCATAGACCTAGTGAAATAGCAAATTAAACCGTATTTTGGTAGTTTTTACAATACAGAGTTTTACCATAGTTTTATCGTAGTTTTTGCCAAATATTACCATATTCTAGCAATTTTTACCATACTTAATAAAAAAACACAAATCATACACACAGATATAATAATGAAATTATTAAATTTTGCAACATTTACCAAATTTTATCACATAATACAAGACTATATTTTATAAGTAATTTTACCAAAATCATTATCAAAGCACTTTAATTTAAAAAATTTAATTAAATGTAAATGAGCAGCAATGGCTTAGTAAGAGCGATCGCCTTCCAATGAGATGGTCTGGGTTCGAATCCCTGCAATGGCTGGTCGATACGAATCGGCATCCGGCTTGCACCGAACGCAGTGCTGGCGTGAAATATTTTTTGCGGAAGATAGATCATGGGTCCTTTAGCCGACTGGCTAACAGTAAGAAATTCTTGTGGTCTTCCTCTCCATGTAACGCAAATGTGGGTTAGTTCCATCAAAAAGTCATCAACGAAGGCAAATTTCACCCTATACTTGAACCTGGAGTTCAGTTGTCTTCTGGTTTGTTTACAAAATTGCAAGGCTACGGAGTTGAACTTCAGTTGTCGTAAACCCAAAAATTGGATCAACTGTTCAACAACGGTTACAAAGAATAAAATTAAATGTAAATATAATACAGTCAGCCAAATTATGATAGTACTACCATAAAAAATGCGATTTTTTCATTACTATCAAAAGAAAGAATCCATAACAAAAATACTAACAAAACTATGCATAGTTGATAAACGTGGATACTATAGGCGCTATAATGTACTATAAAACTAGAACCGTTTCGTTCGGAATTGCAACTTTTTTCGCATATTTAACGGTATAAAGCCCTTTTTCTTAACAAAGTGGTTTTTCTCTGTTTTTTATGCTATTCACTAACAGATTAAAACCATCAGTTGAAATTTACCTTTTTTCCAATCATTTTGCGATTGTTTACTATTTTGATCTCATTTTTCATCAATTACCTTACGGTTTAGAATATCGCTTAAATAAAGCTGTGATTTCGCTTTATTGTCAAATAGTCAAAATGGTAAAATTGTCGCTATCGTAATTTCTTCAAATAAATCACGTTCGCAAAATTAGCTCAGGTGAGAGAGCATGCACCTCATATTGAAGTGACCCAGGTTCGAATGCAAGCAATTACTGGTCGTTACAAATTCTTCCGACATAAAATATCACAACTGATGCGATTAACGATTAATTTCGGAACTATTACAGAAACAATTTGTTCTCATTTGGTAAAAGTCTGTTAAGATGACAGATTTATTTTTGTTGCAAAAATTTGTTTTGCTGCGGTAAAAAAAATAGTCTGATTACTGAAAAAACTTGTTCTTATATGTTAAAAAACTGTTGAAACCACTGATTTACTTCATACATTTTTTGAAAATTTTTTGATTTTGAACATCCTACCCAGATGTTGTTTTAAAATCGTAAACATTAAAGGAATTTTATTTACAGTGCAATAAAATATCATTATACTAAGTTAAGCTATCGAATGCAAGTATAAAAATCAAATATCAAGTATTCCGAAACAAAAATATCTATACATTTTTCAACGCTGCGAACTTTTCTAAATTAACTCGTTGCTAATAATTCTTTAAGCAAAAATGATTGAAGGAAGAAAAATAAATCTTGTATTACATGCATAAGGATTTTGTACATATTTTCATTTCCTAAATTCATATGGACCGTAAATAAAATTGCATAATTTCAATTACTCTATGAATTCTTTAAAATATGTATTTGATCTAAAGTTTATTTTCATAAAAGTAATGAAGGACTATTTTGATTAAAATATAATCATAAAATAGAAAATTCAGCATTACAGTGATTTTAGGAACATGATTAAACTTGAAAATTTATTTATATTATCAGTTTTAGAAATATCTTTATTGTTTCGAATCTTCACGTTTTTTTCCATTTAAAGTAAGTACAAAAGCGTGTGTAAAAGTTTCCATACATGTTTGCAGATTGCTTTGAGACTGTTTTCTTCAGCATAAAGACATTTCTTTAAAATTCAAATGAATCAGTCACCATATACGTATAAAAGAAAGTATAGAAAATGAATAATAGATTACTCCTTACTTTACTTACTACATATCGATTTCAAATTATACCCTTCCTGCTTTATAATGGCATTGCATTTACATTAAATTTCCATTAGTGATAATTATTCTATTAGCGCTATGCTAAATTCAAACTCGCAGAATTAAAAAAAAATCTTATTGATAATGCTACGTTGAATTAAATGAACATATAGGAAAAACTGAATGCGTTAATTAGAATTAAAAAGAAAACTAAATTTCCTTTTTAATAAATGAAACTCATTGCTATTGCCTAAAATAAAATAATTATTAATTTTTCGAATTTAAACATTTTACAAATAAGTGTATTACTTATTTTATCAATAATTAATGATCACTATTTTTTTGATAACTTACGTTGCAGGTTTAAGAAAAGATATTTAAGTAAATATATGGTGCGTTTATTCGAGTTAAACAATTCAATGAAGTTTTTTCTTTAAGCAATATAAAAAATATGTATATGAAAAAAAAAAAAAATATATATATATATATGAAGTTCTTTAAGCAATATAAAAGAAATTTGAATTGAAAAATCACCGAATTGAACCATATTATTTAACTTTTTTAATTTGGTTGCATGATGCTACGGTTCAAATAGATTTTTGTTTTCATTTTAATACCTTATTAACGACGCAGCAAATTTTATACCATATTATGATTCATCCATGCACCAATTTTTCTGAGAATGAATTACTTCCGTTAGAGATCACAGACAACTTTGAATTCTTCTTTAGCCTAAGAAAATAGAATTTGTTTTAGATAGAATATCTGCATCCCAATGAGGCGAACCCGAGTTCGAATCCCATCGATGAGTAGATTACAATTTCCGCATCCGGCTCTCATGGACCACAGTTCTGTCGTAAAATGCGATTAGTGGTAGACGGATGATGGGTTAGAGTCCTCTAGCCACCGGGTTAACCATGGGAGGTTTTCATGGTTTTCTTCTCATTGTAATTTAAATGTGGGTTGTTACATGATATTATGTATTACTTTCTTAGCAATACTTTCTTAGCAATTTTAGTTACTTTCTTAGCAATAATGCCATTTTACCTAGAACGGGGAGATTTAAATTTTTTGCTATTTGAACCCTTGTTAATTGAGAATAGCTATCAACTGCTTTCAAAATTTTTACTTTATTCTCAATAGATAGTATTTTACCTTTAATTCCTTTACAGGACATTAAAAAAAAAATTTCTGCTGTATTTTAGATAAAAATTAAAATGAACCTTCACACTAAGAATATTAACAACGAAAAGTTGCTAAATCTTTAGATGTGACTTTAGCATCAGTCATTGAAGGGGTGAAAACAGCAGTATAGAGCATGAGTCATCAGGATTCCAGATTTTCATTTATGATGGACACAATGTCTAAGTGATTCCCCTCATTCTTATCAGTTTCATTGTTCATCTAACTCATTCCTTCGCTCACACCTCTTCCCGATGAATCACCTTCTTTTGTGTAATGAACCAGCAGGGAAGGTCTGTGGTCTCTGTTAATTTTGCATAGTTCATGTAGCTGTTTCTGTAAGGAAAGGGTAAAACTAGATAAGACATTTTTAACATAAGACATAAGAAAACATAGCATAAGAAAAAATAATGAAAATTGGAAGCGCATGAAAACTTTTTAGAAGGGAAAAAAACTTCGCATAAAATTAAACTTAACATTATGGTATTTGGATTTTTTGAAACCTAGCTTCTTACGAGGGAAAACTTAAGCGGGAACTTCTTAAATGGATTCCACTGTGTAAATATGTATGTACATATATATGGGTGTGGGTGTTTGTGCTTGAAAGGAGCTACGGTGGCTCAGGGGATAGAGCACTAGACATCCAATGAGTTGACTCAAGTTCGAATCACAGCCGTGGCTGCTCAATACGAAATGTGCTCCCGGTTTACAGTAACCACAGAACTGATATAAAATATCCTCGGTGGTAGGTGAATTATGGGTTAGAGTTCCCTTTGCCACTGGTTTAACCGTAGAAGGTTTGCTCAATTTTTCTCTCCATGTAATGCAAATTTTGGTAAGTTCTATCAAGAAGTCCAGCACAAACTAGTTTGTCCCAATACTGTATGAGAGACCAAATTTGAACCACCGATAATTAAGAGTATAGAAATTTCTGATATATGCTGTTTGTTTTTCGCCATATTCTTTAAATGTTTTGCATATTTATTTCCTTGTATTTCATCTAAAGAAGAGCAATATAATACAAGGTTTGCAGAAAAAATTCATTTTCATCTTAGGTATCAAAATCAATTGAAAAATTTTTATAATTTTTCTTCAAATTTTCAACAAACAATCATCTTAACCCTTCTGTACTTCTATTAAGATCCTTTCGGAATTTTGCTTTGAAACGATACCGAGAACTTATGGTTACTATTTCATTTAAAACAAAATTAAAGCCCATCCCCAAGATCCGTCCGCATTGATATAATATGCAAATTTATAATTTTATTCGAAAAATCATTTAGATAACAATGTTCTTTTTATTTTCCACCTTGAGGTCAGCAGCGAAATAAAAAATGTAATATCATTCTAATTCTATTTTCACCATCTACTTCAGTCATAAAACTGTCATTGTTGTTGTTCTCGCAGACCATTAAGGCAACGGGCACGATTGTTTTTGTTTTCCAGTGGCACCATCTATGATCAGGAATTCAACTTCTGTCACACTCGTTTGTAATGCGGACCAGTTCATACAAGCAATCATTCATCCACAGATTGTAATTTTGCCAGAACCAGAGAAGGATCAATCTCCAATTTAGTACCTCCAGATGTATAATTTTTTTTATGGTAACATGAGGGGCTTTGTGACCTGACAGATTCGACGTGCACCAGTCATTATTTACTACATGGAAGTTCTCGGCATGCTGGATTTAAACACCCGTCCTCACGAACGGGAGTCCAGCGCCCTGCCAAGCAGGCTATTCCGGCCCCTAGAACTATCATTACATTATTCTTATGTAAACAATCGCTTAACTTATTTATTAAAGTAAAAAAAAAAGTTTGTTTAGATTATATTTTTCAACAATCAAGACTACCAGGAAATAATAATTTGAAAAATAAACATCGTTTGAAAGCTGGAGCCTCAGAAAATATTTTCAAAGCGTCTCAAACCATAATATTGAAGCAAAAATAATAATGAACTCAAAAAACTCAATATCTTCTTTTCTACAAAACTAATACAAAAGTGAAGATAAAGGAAGAGGTATATCTCGTTTCAAGTGCAAGAAGAAAAATAGACATTCTGCTGGAGGTCTTGAACTCTAATAAATTGGTAGGATTAATATATAGCATTTCATTCGATTGTGGTATATAAATCACCAGATAGCTTTTTTCCTCTCTTTTACGCCCCGCGACTCCTTGATACCCATATTGAAGTTCCAATTTCGATACAGATATTTGGTAGAAACAGTAATCTAAAAGTAAAGTATAGAATGTATGTCATCAAACATTGTGAAGAATATTGCTTCAGCAAAGCTTTTGCGAAAAACAATTTCACTTGAAATTTAATCGTGGTAAACTTGTTTTCTGTATCAACTGTATGTTTGATATTTTTTACTTTTGTTTTGAAAATTCTGTATCGGCACAGTAACTTTAGTTTAAACAAAAAGAAAAAAATAGTTACATTAACTGAGTAAGTATTTATTTGTGTTATTAAGAGCTTAAATTAATAAATATGATTTTTTTTCCTTTTTTAAAACCTAACCTAAACACCTATTTATAACAATAAGTACTTTTGTAGTTAAAGCAAGCTTTTTAATTTTGTATTTTTACATTTTTAATAGTCTCCCTATGTAATGTAAAGTCATTTATCAGTGCAAATTCAATAGTATGTACACTACGAAAAGTTCCCGTTTTTTTACAGACTCTCTCTGTATATTCTACGGTTTTTGCTGACTACAGCTTTTTCGATTAATTATAAACGGAGTAAAACTGTTTTTGCTACGCAGTTTTGCTTACATTACAATAACTGCTTTGATTCAAATGATTTTGCAATTATTTTCAATACTTACTATTTTATTTTCCGCAATTGTTGTATGGTTTAAATGTCGTATAAATAAAATTGTGAATCGATTTTATTGTCAAATTCATACTCTATCTGTTTATTGTATTTTTTTTTGGATTTAATTATTTGGTAATTCAAGCTGCCGAACATTTTTGTACAAGTTTGAGTTTTAGCTTTAGTGAGTTTCAACTTTTTTTAAAGCTTAAATATTACTTCAATAAATAAGACTTTTAAGATAAAACTGTCTTAGATTTTTCTTTGTACATAGCTACTAGAGCTGTGGTAACTTAGGAGACAGAACGATCGTCTTCTAATGGGTTGACCCAGGTTCGAATCCCAGTCTCTGACTGATTCTAACAATTCTTCCCTCAACTCACACCGACCACAATGGTGAAAGAGTTATTTTGTGTATAATTTTGTTAAAATATAGCAGAGTTTACTATAAAAACAGTTAAAATAACAGAATTTGTGTTTACAATAACAGTACCTATCTGCTTACAAAACAGGCATATGCTTATACTGTGTTTTGCCTGTAAAATACTGTATTTTTCCCTGACATAAACGATTCTATACTGGCACACCAACTGATAATTTCTTTTCCATAAATTTAGCAAACTATTTTACAGTGCATTTGCAAGCTTTTAGGAAAATTTATTTCGCCTAAATTGAAATTTGTATTTACGTTGTTCATCTAACATTTACTAACAATTTCTTATTAATTTTCAAAATTGTTTTAGTCGATACTACAATAGCACTAAAACAGAAAGAAATTAACGTCCGCAAATTCAAGGCTTTACAAATCGTGTTCACTAGCTGAGTATTCCGACTCTTTGCGTTCAGTCACCAAGCTAATTTTAATCGGCTGATTAGAAAATGTATCAATCTACATTCAATTACCTTTTTTTATTTCAAAAAGATTGTAGTAAGCTCATAATTGTAAAGGAGTCTTTTCGTAGCCTTGTTAAAAGTATTTTGCAAATTGTTAAAGGTTTTATTAATTAAACCTGATTAATTTTTTCACATTTCCAATTTTTTTATTTTATTTTATAACCGTCGTTGAACAGCCGACCCAATTTTTGGGGTTTGCGACTACTAATGTTGAAATCCATAGACTTGTAATTTTCAACTCAATCCGAAAGACGAGGGAACTCCTGGATCAAGTACTGGAAAAAAATTTGCCATCGTAAAGGGCTTTTTGGTGGAACAAACTCGCATTTGCGCGTGGTGAGGAAAACCACGAAAACCTCTCACGTTTAGCCTGACTGCAAGTGGACTCTAACCCATGATCAGACTACCACGGATATTTTGGATATTTTCTGTCAGCACTGTGGTCGGTTCGAGCCGGGTACGAAATTCGAATCCCAGCTACTACTGGGATCACACCTGTCTCACCTCATTGGAAGACGAACGCTCTATCCCTTGATCCAATCACGGCTCACTCTTTCAAATTGAAATAAAGCTACATAATTATTTATAACAAATTTAAAATAATCTTTTAGATTAGAAGTCTTAAAGGCATTTCCATTAATCTAGCGCACTGAAAATTAGCGGTGGCAATTGGTCATTTTCATTTTAGACGAATTTCAAAATGGCATTCTTAAGAGTTTGAAATATCCCTTTTTGTTTGTAACTTTCAAGTATGAAAGATATGTGACAATGAGTACACTACCATATACTTGAAAGCATGAAAAATTCACTCGCTTCAAACGACATGAAAATGTCAATAAAATTATCTAGTGAGTCTGGAGAATAATTTTGACTAATATTTTTGAGCACTCGTACTGTAAAATATTACAGATCAAATAATTGCTTAAACTACCAGCACTCAGAATGCCGATACTTTTTATTTACCATTTTAATCCATACCATTATTATCTATTCTATTTTTACAAAATATCTGATACACCGTAATGTATTTACAGTAATAATTATCAAAAAATACTACATTTTTCGAATTAAATTAATATTACTTTAAAAGTTATGGTATAATATTTAACTGTAAAAATGGAATTCGCTGTAGAATTTTACGAATGGCGTGGGAAAAGCACCTTCATTTTATACTGTAATTTGATTCGGAATTTTTTACAGTGCAAATTAAAATATTCATATATTTGAAGCAAATAAGTTTTCATCTTATCAAGTTTCTCTTTTTTGCTTCAGTTTCTTGAGATTATTCATATTTAATAGACTAGCATATATTATCATAATTTTTTTTCTTCAAAATTCTGCTATTTTTTGGAACTGTAATTTTAAAGCCAGGTTGTTTGTCTCCCGCATATGAGAATTTCCTCGATGCAATTTAATTCCTAATGATTTACAGCTTCTTAAAAATATTCTTAACAGTAATTGTATCTAGTACTTAAATTAAGTTTACAATTTTAAAAACAAAATACTAAGGATGAAATTCTTGTCAATATTATGAAACAAAACGACTGTCTTAATATCAGTAAACGTAAGTAGAACAAAATATAGTACTCATATAAAATACTGTAAATTAAAAATTAAGCTACAGATGTAAATTTNCTAGGATTTAAATTAAATTTACAATTTTAAAAACAAAATACTAAGGATGAAATTCTTGTCAATATTATGAAACAAAACGACTGTCTTAATATCAGTAAACGTAAGTAGAACAAAATATAATACTCATATAAAATACTGTAAATTAAAAATTAAGCAACAGATGTAAATTTCACCTAATTATTTCGTCTAATAAATTAAAAGTGTGCGCAGTTTAAAAATATGAGCTTAAATATCGGATTTTCTTAAAAGCCATATCCAAATAAATCTGTATTGCAAAAATCACTATTTCTTTCTTTAAAAAAGAGGAGAAAAAAAGATATTAAACCACTTGAAGTTGCAGGAAACAAAAAAATATATAGTCAAATCATTAAAGTATAAGAGTCACATAAACAGGGTAAAAAATTTTTCTAATCTGGCAAATATGCAAAAGCTATGATTACTAATCAAGGAAATTTAAGAATAGTAAATTATATAAAAAATAAAACAAGAAGGGAAAATATATATAATCAATACGAATCATAAAAACAACGAAACATATTTCCTAATCAAGCAATTACGCAAAAGTTGTGATTATTAATAAAAGAAATTTAAATATCGTTAAATTTTTAGTATATTTTAATGAACTTAAAAAGTACTAAATTATAAAAATTATTCCAGGCTTTGTATAATATAATTAAATTCAAGTGATTATATTTTAAAACAAGTTTCAATGCATGCGAAGGCTTGAAAGGAACATTTATTCTTTTATATCTCTTACCATGTCAAAAAAAAAAGAAAATGATCAACAAAAAAATTTATATTTTCTTTTAAAGAATATTTGTTTACTTTTTTATTTTATTTCTTCCAAAATCAACTTAACACTTAAGATAATAAAACCAAAAGAAGCAATACATGTTTTTTCAACATTATTTTCTTAAAAGCGTAAGAAAAAATACGATAATAGACAGATAATTTGAAACCATGATGTTGTTCCCAACACTCGATATTCTCTCTTCAACTTTCTCAATTTAGATAAGCATTTCAATCCCCTCGCTACACTAAATCAAATTTTTCCGTTCATATTGAGTATAAACAGATAGAAAATGTTTAATAATATTAATACTCTCGAGGAGGTTTTTTTATAAGTGAGATAAAGATTTTGGAGCCGAGCCTTTCAGATAACGTTAAAAGAGGAAACATTATAAATAAAAATTCCTGAAATATTTTTCATAAATAATAACTTTAGAATGTAACTTTTGGCAAATGTTTGGTGGTTGAACAGTTTCTTATGAATATAAATTAAAATATATTGTATATTTGCGTTTAATAATAAGATAGTTTAAGCATAGATACCTACTAACCAATTATTTTTTTATAAAAAAAGTTTCATGCCATGGTTTTGCATTATATTTATTCCCTATTAAGTTTAGAAGAAAATAAAAATAAAAAATATAATAAAGTGAAGATAGAAAAACTTTTCCTACACAATATAGTTTCACGTGTCACGAGTGGGACGAGGGATTGGTATCGCATCTTTCATTAGCCCCTATTAAGTTTTGAAAAAATAAAATAAAATAAAGTAAAAAAACACTTTTCCATCACAATAGTTTCATGCGTCACAAGTGGGACAAAAGAGTGGCATTGCATCTTTATTTAATCCCTATTAGATTCTGAAAAAATAAAATAAAGTGAAAAGAAAACTGTTCCAACACAATAGTTTCATATATCATGAGTGGGACAAAAGATAGGCATTGCATATTCATTAAAGCCCTGTTTAGTTCTGTATAAATACAATAATTCAATAAATAAATTAGTTTTATTTAAAAGAACATTAAACATATGAAAGAAAGTTCAAGTATAACACTTGATATCACATATTATAAAACTAAATATCTCGTATTGGTAGTACTATGAAGAACTACATTTAATGTCGAAACAGTGTTTCTGAGTTTTAATATATTGTAAATTAACGATTTTTTTAAAAAATATATTTCTTTAATATTGATTTTGAAATATGGCTTTTGGCAAAGCCATAGTGGTAAAAGAATTTGAAACAATTATTCACAATTTGTTATGAATATAAGAAGAAAATTATTTTATCTATTTATATTTGTACGAAGTTTTTTTAAGTATATTTACAACATAATTTCTTTTTATATATTTTTCTCAAAAATAGTTTTATAAGTCACGAGTGGGATGAAATCATGGTATTTCATCTTTATTTAATCACTATCAAGTTTTTAACGAATGAATGTAAAAAATTCAAAAATTGAAGAAAAAAAATCAACACACTTTTGAAGATCTTCATTGAAATCTTTAAGAATTTATTTGAGATCTTAAACAAATTGGTTTTATTGAAGACTTCATGGAAAAAACACAAATAATATCACGTATGAAATATGCGATTGTCTTGATAGCACAATGAAGTACTACCTTCAGTGTCGAAGCAGTGTTTCTGTATTCCGATACACATTATAGATGAACGATTTTTTTCTTCATTTTTTAAGATATTCAAATTTAGAATAATATATTCCCTTCCTTAAGTTTAGAAAAAATAAATACCAGCATTTATTTAAAAGTTTTGAAGGAAATCCTAACGTTTAAAAATTTAATATAGGGTAAAATTGGTTTCAGTTGAAACAAAGCGGACATAGTATCACGTAAAGAAAAAGCAAACGATCATCGTCGAACTTTTATGAAGCACGTCATTTTGTGCTCCGAAAATAGCATTTCTGTGTTGCGACACTGAAAAACGTACTTCTTTATGGTACCAAAACACTTATGTGGCTCTTTGTGCGGAAATGTCACGTTAAAAAAAAGGTCAACTTTCATTTTGTAACTTTTATGAAGTACATCATTATGTGCCAGAATTAACATTTCAGTGTTCCTAGACTGAAGAAGGTACTTCCTTACAGTACCAAAACGCTTTGTCTGTGTGACATTGCATCTAAAATAATACGATTATTTGAAACATTGAATAAATAATGATATGAAATGGAAAATAAAGGAAATCGAACTTCCAAAATATCTTTAAGGGTATTTATGGTGCTTCATATTTAAAAGGAATTTTAAAAAGATAGAGAAAAAAATATTACATTAAATTTAAACGTGAAAGAATTTCTATTTTTACTGGAATAGTATTTTAATTTCAATTCATATATAGAGCAAAATTTAACAGTAAATTGGCAAACTCATTTAATAAATAGCAACTCTCGAAAAATTACACAAAGTATAAGTAAATATTGTTTCAAGTACAAATCGTCGTGCACAGCTACCAAAGATTTTTTTCTTCTTTTTATATTCAATGATACGGGAAGACACCATAGAGACATATGATCAATTCGTTTTAGAACCGTGGGTGTCAGTAGAAATATTCAAAAAAATAATAATAAAGCTAAGCATTAAAATCAAGCGATTTAAACTTAAAGGAAATATTAAAAAATTAATAACTGTGACAAATATAAATTAAAACTGTCCTCTATTAAAATCCACACATTTTAATTCTTTAAATATTAGTTTACTTTTTCGAGTAATTGTACACTGAGAAAAACCATATCGTCAAAACTACCAGAATATGGTAAAATTTCAAGTGTTTCGTTTTCCAAGGGAACATCAAAATGCTCTTCAATTTTTATCAAAGTGCTTTGGTAATGATATGATGAAAATTAACTGTAAAACATAGTTTTATAATATGAGATAAAATTTGGCAATTTTATCAAGATACTCAGAGAATGACACAAAATCATTTTGTTTGACTGAATTTACTTTTCATCTTTGTATTTTTTATTAATTGCGTGGTAATTACAACTGTTATTTTTAATTGAAAACCAGAGTTTTCGGTAAAAC
This sequence comes from Parasteatoda tepidariorum, assembly GCF_043381705.1. Classification (NCBI taxonomy): domain Eukaryota; kingdom Metazoa; phylum Arthropoda; class Arachnida; order Araneae; family Theridiidae; genus Parasteatoda; species Parasteatoda tepidariorum. Next base: position 40,237,544 of record NC_092206.1, read on the forward strand.
GTTATATTATGAACGGAAAAATTACAAATGAATGGTTTACATTCCATATATTTTGGTTTTATTAACCAAAATTATGAGGATTTCTTTTTACCAGAAATGTCAATACAGTACGGTAATTTTACCATTATTTTTTTTCTCCGCATATATGAACTCAAACAAAACATGCATATAAGAGAAAAATGAAGACAGTTAAATGCAATGAGCTAAGCTAAACAGAAATGCCCCAAGCAATGTTTAGTTACGGACTAAGCATCCAATTTATTGGAACGTCTTTAACTTTATTTGCCTAGTTTATTAGAAAGATTATCAGAACCCTAAGTAAAAGGAAGTCATAAAAAGAAAATGTAGTAAGGAATAGCGTAACAAGGTCTTATTTGTAAGACTTAAAGATATTTTCTTAAATAGTCTACCAACATATTTTTATTCAGACGTTTGTACATGTTTGAATGCTTGTACATTTAAGAATTTTGTTGAAAAATGTGAATGTTTTTCGGAAAATTGATTCACTGAAAATAAAAGAGTTGGATCACAATAGATATTGAATTATGAGAGTTAAAAGAAAGTTGAAAAGAAAGCTTGCTTTCAGTTCCGACAAATTGTTAGTGTATATAGCAGTTTTGGCATATCGCAATTCATTTGATACTTCAGTATATGAAATTTTAGATGGCAGAAGTGTACTGTTATTTTACTCAAAATTACAGGTAGGTTGAAATCCGCCCTTTTCAGCTAATTTTTCAATTTAATTATTTTATTCGCAGAAGTTAGGAATATTCTTAAGTAGTGAAGATAGCATAGTAATAAAAATCATAGTTGGATCGAGCCAGCAAAATATTTCAAATTATTTATTGATAAAGTAAGGGAAAATAATTATTTCTTTACCTTTGTATTAAGTATTAAAGATTATAGTTTTTGGAATATATTTTTTCCTCCAGTTAATAAATAAAAATAAATGTGATAAATATATTTTTCATAGTTTCTGAAAAAAATTCGAAATTCTCAAAATTGTCTTTATTTTTTATTTATTTTCATATCAAAACAATTACAATAAGAATACAATACATTTCACACAAAATTTATTAATTAAGAATTATTTTAAATTACTATTTTTCTAAAAGACAAATTTAATCAAAGTTTAACTGAATTAGGGATAAAAACTGTGAGAGGTGATAGAATTTTCAAAACAAACAACTTACACCATACAATTTATGAAGAGAAAAGCAAAAAATGAGAATTAAAAGAGCACCCGCTTGGTGAAACTATATAGACATCTTTCCAAGTCGACAAAGTTGTCACTGTTGGTATGTTTCTATGGCTCTCAGACCTTCCAAGATATTTAAATTTTTTAATTTTTCTCCGTGAACATTATTATTATTCTGTCGTGATTATTTATTATTCTGTCGATCGAGCCATCTCAGCAGCAGACGTTAAGGAAATGCCACGGAATTTCCAACGTCAGCGTGAGTCAAGCTTATATAGCAACAAGTAGTCGTTAATATTAGCCATTGTTGTAAGAATTTTCAGTAATAAAGATTATTTTTCTTTTGAAACTTTTTTTTTATTAATTTGTCCATGCTTGCATTGGATACACACTATTAGGAACAGCTCTATGCTTTTCAATCACGCTTTGTTTGATAAAAGCTGCTTTTTGATGAATTCTACCAACCCTCCATACACCTTTGAGTATTAGTTTTGTTAGATTCAGTACATAGTCAACTACACATAGTCATGCAAACGATATTTGTTCAATTGAGAATGATTTATAAATCATTTTCAATTCTAATTCTGAATTAAGTAATGACAGAAAAATGAATTTTTATTAAAACTGGGTAGCTTAGAGAAAAGAAACTCATTTGACAATTGATTTTTTTTAAATCAATTTAAATTTAAAAATTTACTTGTCTTTATTATTTCAGCAAAAATGATAATATTTTAATATTATTTAAATTTTAGGATAATTTAAATAACATTTAATTTTTCACATTTTGTTAATCTAGCACAAAAGTTTCAAAAAGACTACAAAAAAAATAGAATTAATTCCTTACATTTAAAAAGAANGCCTGAAGTGGGGAATGCCAACCCAGGAGGGCATTCGAAAAAAATCTTAGACGCAGGTCTCAAGATGGAAATTTCCTTTGAATTTTGATTATTTTGCTATAGGATTTCGATATTTATATATTAAATGCATACTTTATAAACAGACTTGAATTTCCTACTATGTTAGTTGAGAAATTTTAAGAAGAAAAAGTCATTTTAACCTATTTTTCGATGAAAAGCGTTTTCAGACACCATATACAAACATAATTATTATTTTTTTCATTTAATACTTTGAGATGACTTCATAATTCTGCTTTAATAATCCCAAAATATTCTAAGTTTAAAATTAAAAGCTAAAGAAAGAATACAAATTGCTAACACCATCACATTTCTAGACCATTGTAACACATTACTTTTTTATGTATAACGCGATATATATATTTAAAAAATTAAGTAATATTAAAGAAATAAATAAATTCTGAATAAAAATTAAGCCTCATATCTTATACGATGGAAAAGAAATAAAGTTTCAATCAATAAAAATATATTNTTATGTATAACGCGATATATATATTTAAAAAATTAAGTAATATTAAAGAAATAAATAAATTCTGAATAAAAATTAAGCCTCATATCTTATACGATAGAAAAGAAGTAAAGTTTCAATCAATAAAAATATATTAGGTATGCAAATTAAAGCTTATATTTTTTACCATACTGAAGTCCTGAAAAAAATTAAGTAACAGTTATTAGTTACAGCAATATAGGACACATAAAAAAATCCTTTTTAATTTTAGCTTAAAATAAAAGCTTCAAAAATAGCATTGCATTAGCGGTTTTCTTCTTATAATTAAAATTTGAGACCTCAAGCTTTTTTTCTTTTCGCTTCATTATCTTCATTTCTTCTTTATAACTTTTGCTTTTAAGTAACAAAAAATATCTGGCGAAATTCTTCAATAAATCATTAAGAAAAATGTTAATGTCACTTAAGTTAATGAAGAAACTGCATTAAAATTAATTTACGCGTCTTTTTTTCCTTTCCTTTGCATACTGGTAACCTCGCTGTTGTAACGAGATGTAAGAGGAAAAAACTGGTAAGTAAAATTAAATGCATTATGAAATGTGATTAATTGTGTCGATAATGTTTGTTTTCTTGACCAAAAAGAAAGATTTATATGATTTTATAATTTTGGGATTTACATAAACATAAATAATTGTGATAACAACATGGAAATATGTATCAAAAAACTTAATATATTGTAAAAAATAAAACATAATTCTGGTTAATAAAACTTAAAAAATACATGATGTTCAAAACATCTATTCCTTATTTATCTCCGCTGTAATTCGCATGGTAACGATTTACCAGAAATTTCGATTTCAAAATTATAGTTCTTACTATCATATGTTCAGTTAAAAATACAAAACTAAAAAATAAATTTAACTAAATAAATGGTTTTTCTGCAATGCTCTAACATATAATATTTTTTTTCTGATCCCCATCTAGGGAATGACCTTTTGTCAATACTGGCATCTGAAGGGCATCTTTGTTGGCCACTCTTTCATGGGAATCATATTAGGTGGGCCATCGTTGCTCCCACAGTTAGGACAGATAGTGCAGAGAATGAAAGAGCATACATGCCGTGCCTGGGATACGAACCCAGAACCTTTCTGTTACAATGCCAGTTCCCTGATCCTTACACAGTCTGGTCAGCTAAGATATCACAATAATACAATCGAATTTCACCAAATTTTCCAGATGTTATTGTAAATTATCAAATTATATTTTATTTATAATATTACCAAATTCCTTACCAAAACACTTCGATAAAATTTACCAACCTTTTAGTGTTCCTATAGAGTCAGAAATACTGTGAATTTTACCACATACTTGTAGTTTTGGCCATACTTTTTTCACAGTGCATAATTGTTGACTTTAGTTTCATAAAATTTCCTAATATTAAGGTATGTTAAATTTTTAAAATGAAGCATACTATCCGATATTATCTCTATCCTCAGATCAACAAAATTTAGCCCCAAGGTAGAGAAGTAAAGCTTTTCCATGTTTAACATGTGCAGCAGCTCTATAAAACATATACAAATAAAAACAAAATTCATGAATAATTTATTAGATAAAGTGGAATTCCAACATTAAATCACTTCCATGTAGTGGTATCGATAGAAAGAATAAAAAGGATAAAGATCTGGAGAATATGGTCGCTAATCCAAACACTGTTGCTGTTCAGGATACCTCATGACAGGAAAAATAGTTCTAGAGTAAAATTTTTCTAGAGTAAAATAGTTCTACAGTAAAATTTTTGTTACAAGAAATATGCTAAAACAAATGACTAGTTTTATATTGATAAACATTTTTAATGAATACTTTTTTAAGTAAGAAATGTGCAGAGATACTTAAAAAATTTTCTTTCTTAATGTATAAGCAATGTACTGAGTTATTTACAAAGATTATTTTCTTAATAAATATGCAATCTACAGAGTTATTTAAAAAGGTTATTTCCATTAAAAGATGAGAGCAGAGATAGATGAAAAAGTAATTTTATTAATTGAATAAGCAATGTAAAGGATTATTTAAAAAGACTATTTCCTTAACAAATAAGCAATGTACGTAGTTATTTGTATATGTTATTCTTACCGTAAAATGTTACTGAACAAGAAATATGAGTTTTACAGTAATATATATGGTAAAATCACTGTAAATAAATAATTATTACTTTAAAGTATATGTGGTATAACATTTACAATCTGCTTAATTTTTTTTAAAATTCTTTCACTTTTCGATTAAAATGCCATGTCTCACTTTATATTACATTAAATCAAAATTAATTATGCAGATCTTTTTTAACTTGTCTAAAAAAGATTTTGCATTGCTTTATTATAAAATATTTCTCTGGTGTCATACTAAAGTAAACAAATAATAGTTGAATATGCAACTACAAACATTCCTTTATCCAACCGAGAATAGTTAACCCTCTAATATGTAATCCTTAGAGATTAAAGCTACCTATTATGGATTATTAGGTAACTTAAAGAGATGGCCCAAACGTTATCTTATGGGGCTTGATAATTCCCAATTCCTACTGTCAGCTGTAGATAATAATCATTACCACTGAGTGCAGGCAATAAATTCCCTGATAACAAGCGGGTCATATCTGTCTCAGTTATAATATACGTTGTTAGCATGTCAATCGAAAAGCTTTGCAAATTTAGTTGACAAAGATGATGATTGACATTTATTGAGTCAGAAACGATATATTTTCCTATAATAAACGCTTTATCTTTGGTAGACGGCTTCAATTAATCTTGAAATTTATGAACCACAAGAGTATACATGTCACGTAAGACTATCATATTATCCATTCATAATTTATGTTAGGAGAAAACAACATCAGCTGAATAAATTAAATATTTTGAAAGACGTATTAGCAATTTATATTAAACGTAACAAAATTACTCATAGTTATAAATTCTAATATATTGAGTACTAAATTAGCATTAAACAATCATTCTGTTTTCCTTTCATTATTATTAACCAATAAATACTATCTTTCCTTAGTTAAAACGCAACCTATTCTTCATTGGTCATCAGTTAAAGACTAAAGAGATTTTTGGCACATTAGGAAATAATCGAAATTTCTCGAATAAATAATAATGTAAATGATTGTTATTTTTTTTCATATTCAGTCTAAACAGTCAAATAACCATTAATAAGACGGCATTCTAACTTAAACAGTGAGAAAAATTGTTAATTAATTGATTTCACCTAATACGGTTAAAAAACCCGAATTTTATTGTATAAACTGGGCCAACTTAATGAAGCACATGACATTACAACCCAGAGGGCAAGTCTGTCAATCTCATCAACGACAAAACTGGGGTTCGTGTCCCCACATATTTCCTCCATTATTCTTTTCATCATTTTTCCACAATATTTCCTTCAACGCAGGAAAAGTTTCCCGAGTTCTGCATTCCTTAATTTATGACTCTGGACAGTTAGAATACGAAACTCACATGCATGCACAGATGACAGCACTATAAATTTGCTTAGCTCAAAAAGTCTAGTATTTGCATATTTTGCTGCATTTTTGCATACTGCATTTCATTCTGAAACAATCAGATGAACTAATTAAATCACATTCCATGATTCATTTGATAAAACGAAATTCAAACTCAACCTAACTCCAATGTCCATTACCCTACGGAAAGTTTGCCTCCAATGTCCAGTTAAATTTCTTTTTTAAGATATTTTAACCCTGCTAGCTGCAAATGGCTAAAAAAAATTCAAAGTTTGGTATTCATAGTTTTTAACCTGGCAAGTTGTAAATCATTTAAAAACCGTAAAGGTATAGAAAAACGTTCTTTACCGTAAACTTTATTTTTAATTAGATTAACCGACTGATGCCGGTTATTTTACCGTAATTTTAGAATCAGTATTCTAACAGTGTGGAATTAAAATCAATGAAAGGCAAGTAAGAAAAGCAAGGAATTTTAGAAATTAAAAAAAAATATTCTGAATTTGAAATTTAACTAAAAGTTATTAAAAATTTTAACTGTTATTTTTCCTAATGGAAAGTAATCTGTATTATATAGCTTATTGGTGAAAATGAGAATAATATTTTTGAGACTTTTATTGAATGCTAAATACCTTTTAAAAACAAATCCAATCCTCTCTATTGTTTTAAAAACAAATTAGTCTAAAAATTATAAATAATTTTAAAACTGATATTAGTATAATATTATTTATTCAAAAATTATTAGCAGTTTAATAGAATTGTAAAAAAGGTAACATCGTAAGCATCATTATTCATATATTTAAGCTTACCTATCAATCATATGGATTTTTTGAACAAATTATTCTTTGGTCTTAAAGTTTCAAAGAATACATTAATTTTAAGTGTAATCTATCAAATTTTGTTACTCTTAACATCCAATGACATTAATATTTGACGGGTATTAGCTATAAAGCTAAAAGAATTTTGAACATATGCCTTTTTTTCAAAGAATAAACTATCTTCACTCAGAATTAATTATTGTTCTGTTTGAATTCGTTTATCTTTAATATATTCTGTTTTGAATAAAATGTATTTAAAGTCCAATGTATAATTTGTCTAGCATGATATTTCAGTAATCTTGATTATTTTTCTAGTTTGGTTTGCAGTTGATGGTTTGCATAACAATTTTAAATAAAATACCATTTACGCAAGATAATTATACATTTAGAGCATACGTATTAATTTCGGAAAGTTAATATGTCATTTTGTTAGATGTTTAAAACTCAATTTTTTACTCTGAATTCCAGTTTAAAATATTTCTTTATTTGAATTTATTTATGTTTTTAACATCATCAATCTTTCTATACTGATAAAACAGCATGGTTTAAAACTATCAAAATATGGTTAAATTAACTGTGATTCTATCTCTATAAGAACACCAAAAAGCTCTTTAATTTTCTACCAAAATGTTTTGGTAATAATTTTGGTAAAATTTAAAATACATTATAATTTTATAATATGCGACAAATTTTGGAAAATGTGAAAAAAATTGGTAATTTTATCAAGACATTTTAAAGTTTGGTATAAAATCCATTTATTTGTTAAGTTTACGTTTTAATTTTTTTCTAAGTGAGAGGTAAAAATAACTATATTTTTGCGTAACCGATTTACCGAAAAACAGTTTGGATACGAGAGGAAAAATTGCCAAATGAATGGCCAAAATACCGTACTTTTTTTCCTTACCCAAAATTCTGCGGTCTTTTTTTTTATGTTCTTTTGTTAACGAGAAATGTTAATACTATATAATTCGGTAATTTCACAAAAAAACTTTTTTCCTTGTGGTAAATGAATATTTTAATAATTCAGGATATACGTAAAATGATAAAATTATGTGTTTTTTTTAATTTAGTGACACCAACATATACTTTGACAAAAACACCATTCCCGGTTCTACAAAGAATGGCTGTGATCCTCGTATGGACAGTTTGAACGGTCTTACCCCCACTGAGATCCACTCCCTAGGAAAACATCATCTGCTTTCAGTGTGGCGCCGTACTCCATCCCTTCAGTGGTATGCTGGCAACCGCCCTGGCTTATCATTAACATGCTGCGAACCTCGGCCTTTCCAATCGGCCATGGCCAGATTTCGTAGTGGCCATCTTAAGTGTTTAAGGTTTCAAAATGGCGAGAAGACTTTCCAACCTTGTTCCCGCTCACAACCTGCTAGTCCTGATCACCTTCTTTTTTGCCTTGGCACTTCTTTTAAGCAACTGCTGGTTAATCGGGACTTTCTGCAGATATATGGGGAACTGACGCGACGGGGCCTTCTGGACCTGGTCTAGGCTTTCCTTCTCCAGGGAGATGTGTAACAACAATATATACTTTAAAGTAATGTGAAATATTGCTTAAGGTGGTACAAGCATAGTGATATGAAATTAGTCATAGATCATCGTGTTTATATATGAATACAACAAATTGTATATAAATCTATAAATATATGAAAACAACAAATCGTATATAAATCTGTAAATATNTTTCCTTCTCCAGGGAGATGTGTAACAACAATATATACTTTAAAGTAATGTGAAATATTGCTTAAGGTGGTACAAGCATAGTGATATGAAATTAGGCATAGACCATCGTGTTTATAAATGAATACAACAAATCGTATATAAATCTATAAATATATGAATACAACAAATCGTATATAAATCTGTAAATATACGAATACAACAAATCGTATATAAATCTGTAAATATACGACTACAACAAATCGTATATAAATATATAATTAAATGAATAAAACAAATATAAATGAATTTCCTTTTATTAGAATGATTTTGTGTGCCTTTTGTGGTCAAAATCAAAAGTGAACTTAAATAAATGTCATTGTTTTTCAGATTCAATTACATTTTAAAAAATTGAAAATATCAGACTAAATATATTCTGAATATATAAGGCATGAGAGAGATGATATAAAGAATTATTATTTTGTTTAATCATTCCTTACAACAAAATAATAAATAATTTATATTCATATAAATATTGGGATTAAAATTTGTTGATTAAATGAATAAGTTTTAAGATAATATCAGTTGTTAAACAATGTAAAAGAAAGATATTACATAAACTGTGAATTAAAATGAATGATAAGGACATGTATGATAATCTCTATAAACGTTGAAGTTTTCAAATTGAGATGTTTTTAATAAACCCAGTTTTAAATATTAAAATTTACATCTTTTGGCTTGAAAACAGTGATTTTGGACGATTAATTGAATATTTTAGACTTTAAGTCATACCATACTATATTTTAATGACATATAAACAAGATTATTCGCATGTAATAATCACGAGTTTTTGCATGTAAAGACAACTCAAATTGTGCATATATACAAAAGGTTATAGGAAATATTTTCTTGTTTCTATTAAATTTAGATTTCAAATTTAGAAAAAAATTAAATGGGCAATTTTCGTAATGATTCTAAAAAATTTAAATCATATTTAAAAATTAAATTATTTAGTTTAAAAAATTATATCCACGAAGGACACACTTTCACCTCAAAGCTTAACAAAAACTCCATTAAACTACACCATATTATTGAATATGCTGATTTGATTTTAGAAATTATTAATCTGGATTTTTCGCATTTGTTATATAAAAATAAAATAAACTAACTATTTTCTTATGAATTTTAAAAAAATATTTTATTTTAAATATCCAGAAATACAGCTTTTTACTTGAAAAACAACTATTGTTTCTCTTTTTTTTAATATATATGGCTCCCTAGAGTGTTTTATGTAATTAATTGCATAGTTAATCAGAGATCAGGAATAACACATATTGTCAGATGCATCGTATAACTCTTACTAATTTTCTATAGACCTTTATCACAATATTTACAAGTTATAAATTAATCCACTTCTATTCTTAACATTCTCCATGAAACATAAACTGATAAACTGTTGCCATTCGAATTCATATAAGTAATAAACTAATGAATAAAATATTACTGATTATGAGCGATGACGTCATTACAAATTCTTTACGCGACACATATTATTCTTGAACTGCAATGTTTTCGAGACCAAATAAATATTTCCCATAAAAAAATGATTGCTTGAAAGATGTTTTTATGTCATATAGTACAATTACTTCATTCAAAATAATAATAAAAATGGAGAAAAGTAAAAAAAAAAATTTTAAAAAATTACAAATGCCTAAATTTTCGATATTTTAATTGATTTAAAAATTCATATTGTTTCATCAAATTTCTTTTCCAATAGTTATATTTAAAATTTTCTTAAGCAAATTTATTAGACTCATCATAAAGAAAAATTAAGCAAATTAAACGAACGGTTACTAATTTGTTGGTTCAAATTGACAGAATGTCTCTAAAAAGCAAAATCATATCCTATATATATGTTATTGCTTTTTGTGCCAGGAGGGATTCTATATACCCCAAAAAATTGTAATAGAGTTGATAGCATTTTCCTTTATGTTCAAAACCGATTTTGCAATTGATATTTTTTCGGAAATTCTTACCAGCCCTAGGGAAAATACAGGCAGCAAAAAGCGGAACTATAACAAAAGAATCGATTTTAACTGACCACTATTGCAAATATATCTTATTTCTTTTCGTTGTCACTCACTTTCCAAGTTTAACATCTCTTGGGAAATTTAAGCAAAAAAGTCACAATCTCTTTGATATATTTCGTACATTTGCCAATTTTTTTAAACGTCTCTAGAAATACAAGACCCGGCCTTGAAGTAAAATACTTTTCTTCTTTTTTAAAAAGATGAAATACAATTTATGTAATTTTGATAATATAATGTGTATTTTAAAATTATGTGAATCAACTGATACTTAATGTTACATTTCGTTCAGTATATTTTAGACCAAACATGGGAGATTCAGTTTAATTAATAAAATCCTACTAAAATAGTTAAGAAATTCTACTTAAAGCATAATTTTAATATTTTTATTTAAATTTCGCTTGCTAATTAGTAAGTTAGTTTGATATTAAAAACAATTTCATTTGGTTAATTTATCTGAAACAAACTATTATATCTATTTATGTCTTAATTTCGAAGAGTTTCATACAAAAATAACTGCAAATTTATTTCATATATAAGTTATTCCTCCGTTTCTTAACGCGTGAAAAAGAAAAATTGTGATATTGGTCTTTAATGCAATGTCATGAAATTAGCAATTAATAAGCAAAATAGGAAACTATGTTTTTAACTTATTGTTGCGTAGAAACATTTTTCTGGTAATCAAACATTTGGTAAAGATGGTTTCTAAATTGATTGATGAATTGATGAAAATAACAGTAAATGAATAATTTGTAAATATCTATGATTATTATTTCGGATCAATTTTGTTAAATGAAGAATGAAGTAATAAACCATGCCTTTTTCTAACAGGTGTAATAACGTTCTGCAAAAAAATATAAATTTTGTGAATTATGCAATATTTTATGATGCATTACAAGTCCTAATTTCGCAATTCTTTTCATGCAGTTTTGCTCCTGCAACAAATAAAGCTTAATAAACTGAAAAAAAAATTAAAAAGTCATATATTTAAAATTTGATTTCTCAGAAACTATTCAACCGATTTTCCTCATATTTCGTATTTTGCCATTAAAATTACTGTGCCGTGAAATATATTAAAAAATGTGCAGCTAAAAATTCAAAATTGTCTCTCTTAGTATTAGAGAAGATAGCAATATTTAAATAATAAATATTTATTAAAAGTTATTTTTTGATTAGAATTACCCTTTGTATAAACGAATTTTATAATTATACGAAAAAAATTTCATTTCACTTAAAAAGTTCTCGAGTGTGACGAAATGCGCAAAAAATAAAGTCAACATTATGGGGTCCAAATATTGGGTCGATCTCCTGAAAAAGCTATCAGGACAATATTTCCTAAATTGTGGCTACTCCCTATATTTTGTTGGTCCGAAATCAGGATTAGGTGAAAAAAAGACATGTTAATTTAGAGAAAACACTTTTTTGTGTCTGATTTCTTAACCTAAAATATCATCTTCACTAATTAATTAGTATATAAGAAGTCACCCCTTCCAACCTTTAAGTTTGAGTCCTAGAACGTGAAAATCCTATCATTAAATCAAAAGTTATTCAGGGTCTGTTTTTTAGCTTACAGTATAATCTACTTCGATATCTTTTGAGATATTGCTCCACATTTTCGCCACTGCATATTGTATAAAATTTAATAATTGTTTATGTCTAAGGGTTCTAATTCTAAGAGAAAGGCTTGCAAATACATAAAGCGGAAAAACGTTAATATCATCATATCGATTCCCGAACTATGCTTAATGTTGACAAAACACTTCTTAATGTCAAAATAAGTGGTCCTGTTTTCTTACCACTGATGTTCAGCGAAACATAAAGGAGCAAAGAAGCAAAAATGCAGCCAACCGAATTTCCCTACTGTTTTTATTCAGAAAATTGTTACCAAGTTTTTTCCGTCAAAACAATTTTTAATTTTTTTTTTTGAAAAAGTAGTCAGTCATGTGTGTAATTTATATTTTTACATGCAGACAATTTTTTTGAATGAGGTGCATATTTCTTTTTCTACATTTTAAAAAAAAATGATTATTTTTTAAATTGTTTAGAGCATTAGCCAAAATCGTTGTAAACATTTCATAGAAAATAACATCTGTTCATTATTCATGAAATGAATTATTTAAAAAAAATAATTTATTAATTGTTCAATAAGTACATTTAATGAATTTGTTTGAGCTCCATACTATCATTTTGCATCTTCAATACAAAATCGGTATTAGTTATTGCTTTAAAATTTTTGAATTTTACTTATTGTGGCATATACAAATCAATATGAATAGAAAATGACATTTAAACTTAATGAATGAATATAATTAAATTTAGTAAGTTTTATAATTTACTGATAGAATTAATAATTTGTAGTTTTAATGTTTGTTACTATCAAAATTTTCAATGAAGACAAAATTTGTTCATTGATTTTACCTTCTATCAAGTAAATTTGTAGAAAAATAGTTGTTATTCTAAATCAGTGTTGAAAAAAATAGAGTGTTATTTGACTTATTTTTCAAAAAGAAATTTTGAAATCTAAAGCTTTACATTATCACCAATTTAAACATTTCAACTCAAATTATGATATAAGTAACGGCACTTTGGTTTCATATTCCAAAAAATAATTTTTATCATAATTTTTAAAATATTTTTTTTAATTTCAGTGATTACGATGAATGATTATGATTATGACTTTACGATAAATATTATAGTAAAAATGACTGTAAATCAGATTTTTTGTTCCGTAATATTTTCCGGTAAAATAGATTTGAATGTAAAAAGAACCGGAACCCTGAAGGTCAATATTTTTTATCATAATTTGATCCGGAATTGTTTACAATTAAGATGTACTATAAATGTTCATCAGTGGAAATCATGAAGCATCATGTTAATCATGGATGTTTAGAGTAGTCTTTTTTTATTAATTTAGTAATGCAAATTTTAATGCGAAAAAGAAACTTCAGATTTCTTACGTTATTTCTTAATTATTTTACTTTTTGTACTAAAAAAAGAAACATCAGATATTATGAAAAATTTATTTCAAGGGAAAACCTGACGAAATACGAAGTGTTGTGAGAAATGTAAATTAAGTAATTAGACTGACAATATAATATTTGATATGGCAACTCAGATCAAACCAAACCTGAGGGGGTCGGAAATATTCCTCGATGCAAGTACATCATTTTGGGACACCGGAAATACTTAAAAAGCTTTAAACGGCAAGTTGGAACAACATCTTCTAGAGGAGAGAAGGCTTCCATACGGATTAATTTCGTTGTCGGAAGTTACAAACATAAACAGCGCAGTAGGGAAAAAATAAAAATAAATCGTACCATTCTTTCTACAAAACGGTGCAATCGGATTTAAATACGAAAGATGTCATAGCTTTCGGATTACTAAATGATCGGATTTCCTGTTTATGGTAACCCGTGCGCAAGTTTTCTCTTATTTAGGAGGTGAAGGTTAAACACTATTTCATTATCCTAAATTTAAACATGTTCTCAGGTGTGCAAGATGCAGTTTAATTTTCCAATGTTATTAATTTGCTATTCTTTCAAAATAAGAACAATATTTAAAAGAAATTAGTCACATTGCTTATCAATTCGAAATATTAGGAATCCGTGTCAATTCGAAATATTTTATTGAATTATTTAAATCGATGTGAAAGTTACACACAATTCATATCTCCTCAAAATATGTAAATTTACGGAAATATATATCTTTTTTCTCAATACTTCATTATTCTTTTTAATTTTGGTACATTTAATAAATAAAAAAATACATCAATGCAAAATGCAAGAAAAAAATCTAATAAGGTGCTTGATTCTGTTTCATATTAAATTAAAGATGCTACTCTTCAATCGAAACTTCGAATGTAACAGTTCTACAAAAGCATCTTGTTTATAAAAACATCTTAACATAGTTGTTTTCTTTTTTATTGGAGAAAAAAATCATTCTTCTAAGTTCTGACAAGGAAGCGTCAATGAAAAAATATTTTAGTTCTTTTAAAGTAGAATTTTTCTCTTTTTTATTTATTCTCTTTTTACTATTTCAATATAAATTTGTTTTGTTCTTCAAATCGCTTTAAAAATATTCGACAGAAGGAATTGAAGTGATCATTTTTTGGAATATCAATGAATACTAATTCAAAGAAAATAAATTCAAATTATAGGAATTTAAGCATTTATATTTCAAAATAAATTTAGAGGATGAAAAATACAATATTGTTAAACCTGAAGTTCGATGATAAGAAATTCTATGTGAAGCCAGATGGTATATGTACGCATATTATTTTCTTAAAAACAATTAAAACTAAAATGAATCATGAAAAAATATACAATCTATTATGTGTCTAATCCCTATAACCATAAATAGATGAGAGCTAGCCGCGATGGCTCAGGGGATAGAGCGTTCGCCTTCCAATGAGGTGAACCGGGGTTCGATCCCGGCAATGGCTGATCGATACGAATTCCGCATCCGGCTTGCACGGACCACAGTGCTGACATGAAATATCCTCAGTGGTAGACGGATCATGGGTTAGAGTCCCCTTGCCGTCAATCTAACCGTGTGAGGTTCTCGTGGTCTTTNATCCCCTCCGCAGAGGATCAAAATTGTGATGGCATGTCTTCGGATCATCCTCCGGGATGTTTCCCAGACCGTCGCCAATAGCCCATTGTGCAGCTCTAGTGCGACGTAAATTAACAACAACAACAACAATCGAAACTTCGAATGTAACAGTTCTACAGAAGCATCTTGTTTATAAAAACACCTTAACATAGTCGTTTTCTTTTTTTTATTGGAGAAACTAATCATTCTTCTAAGTTCTGACAAGGGAGCGTCAATAAAAAAATATTTTAGTTCTGTTAAGATAGAATTTTTCTCTTTTTTCTTTATTCTCTTTTTACTATTTCAATTTAAATTTGTTTTGTTCCTCAAATAGCCATAAAAATATTTGCAGGAAGGGCTTGAAGTGATCATTTTTCGGAACATCAATGAATACTAATTCAATAAAGAAAAAAAGTTGAAATTATAGGAATTTAAGCATTTATATTTCAAAATAAATTTCGAGGATTAAAAATACAATATTGTTAAGCTTGAAGTTCGATGATAAGAAATTTTATGTGCTGCGAGATGCTATATGTAAGCGTGTTATTTTCTTAAAAACAATTAAAACTAAAATGAATCATAAAAAAATATACAATCTATTATGTGTCTGATCCCTATAACCATAAATAGATGAGAGCAGCACCTGTAAGAGGCATCTCTAAATAAGGATCACTTTCTATTTAATGGCCAGTCTTCCTGGTCACGGTCCCTTTGAATAGGGCTCATAATTTGCTTTTGTTTAAACTAGAGGTTTTCTACTTAAGGGACAATTAAACAAGGTTCAAAATATAGGATAAAGAAGGTGCAATTCAAAGTAATAATTTGAATATTCTTTACTGTTATTTTATCTTTCTCTACTGATAATTTTTGCTTTGGGAAGAGAAACGAACAATACATTAAAAAAAAACCATTGTATATCGTATCAACATTCGTATTAACATTCAAAGAAGTTTTCATGATTTAAGGTGGTGTTAACAGAAGATGTTTTATTGCCCATGAACTGCCTTGGTGATATTAGAAGGGATTAGGAATCAGTGATAACAAAAAAGTGGTCAAATGACTGTCCTTTAAGTGATAACGATGGGTTGCTAATTTAAAAGAACATTTCAAGGAAGATAAAGAAATAAACTTCTATGATTTTTAGTTTTTGCAAAGACTGTGAAGATGAAGAGAAGAGTAATTTTGCAATTGTGTGTTATTTATATAAGTTATTTACTATGTCTCCGAGGAAGAAAGGATAACTTAGAAAGAAAAAGTGCATTAACCTAATATAGTTGCAAACTAGGAAACTTAATTTGAGAGAATTAAGTTAGAAATTTCTAAATACTGCAAACCAAATGAATGATGATTTTAATGGAGAATAAATAAAGATACTATGGATTACAAATTTAAATGAACATTTTGAAAAAGTCAAGATTAGACATTTTTAAGCCCCGTTAAATTTTTTTCAGCAGCATTCAATTTGTTTTATTCTATAAGAGAAAGAGGCATTCCAGTAAGTGAAATGTTACCAAAAAAAGGAAAAACAAAAGTTACAGTTAGACTGTGATTAGAGATCTTAAAATGTATCAAATAGTTGGTGCGACAAATTTACACATAAATTTACTTTTTAAACTATTTGTGATTTCTAATGATAAGCCTAAACGTAAAAGGCTTTTAACCGGATAAAAATTTTAAAAATAGTTGTTGAAAATTAATTAAATTAAATGTCTTTCTTTTGTTTTTACATATCTTCTGAGTAAGCTTACCACTCTGTAATAAACAAAGGAGAATACCTTTAATTACTAGGCACTACTCTATATTAAACGAAATATTTCTTTGACCTATAAAAATCTTTGTAAAATGAGGATAAAAACTTTTTTATATATTTTTCATGATTGATTTTCAACAAAAAATTTTAAAATTTAACGTAAAATTAACAATTTGATTTATGAAACCTTTTTGCCAATGATTATTTGGGCAGAAACATTCAAACAATTTAATGCGAATAGTAAAATTATTACAGGCACTAAAAGTTAGGCTTATTGGAAAATCAGTTTTTGGGAAAAAGTTTCTATTGTGTAGAGATTTACAGTTGTAAGAATTAACAATCAAAAGAACTCATAGACTCGTTTGCGTTAACTCTCAAAAATAGTGTTTGAAAACCAGAAATGCAGTGAAATATTAATACTCATGTAATGTTATAGAAATTTTTATATATATTAACTAGACTTCATTTAAAGAAAAATATTTACATTTCTCTCTAAAAGACTAATCTTATCTAAAAAAAACATTTTACAGCGTCATACTTTTAACTACGTCCGTCATAGCACTTAAGAGCATCTTAATAGTTTTGCAATTTTCATGGAAAAATTTAGCGATAACTATACTCTAAAATAAGCACTTCTTTTTTTGGTAATAGATAAAAACAGTTCAAGAAATTGAGATGCTTTTTTTATTGCAATTATTTAAAATACAAATTTTGCAGTTTTGCAATTTGCATGGAAAAATTTAGCGATAACTATACTCAAAAATAAGCACTTCTTTTTTTTGTAATAGATAAAAACAGTTCAAGAAATTGAGATGCTTTTTTTATTGCAATTATTTAAAATACAAATTTTTTTTTTCAATTTCCTTGTCTGATTTTTATTGTGAATGATGATGACAAAATTAATTCAATAATTAGTTTTTAATTGTTCTGATATAAGTATAAACATTTAGATAATTTACAATCGATAAGGCATCATAATAGTAATTCTCAACTAAATATACTCCTAAATGATCCTCTTAGTATTTTCATATTGACTCAAAACTAAATATACTCTCTTTATTATCTGGAACATATTTTTATCTTCTAAAAAATAGAATATAAAAAGAAATTAGACTAAATAAAAATCTTCTTCAAAGGATATGCTCAAAAGAGTATATAAAAAATATACCAGTGATATATATTTGATTTCAATGCTAATTTGTTGTGCAGCTTATCAAAAATTTACAGTAATAACATGCGGGGCAAAAATCAGCTTCCCGGTATTAGCTGAAAATTTTTTAACAAAATATACAAAAACCTAAACTGTATTAAAATAATAAAATACAAAATAAATAAATAAATGAAACGTAATTTTTCATTTCTTTCGAAATCAAGAAAGATACACTAATTTTACGCCATAAAAATAAGAATTTTTATAATAAACTATTAAACTAAATAAATGCTAGAGAGTTTAAAAAGGGGCATGTTTAAATGCACGAAATTTAATTGAATGCAAACCATCACTTTTTAAGTATAATTTGAAAGTCACCATAAGTTTGTTTTGTGTACTGAGTACTCTCCAATATTATTGACAAAATCGGAACAAATACCTACAATAATCGATTTTACAAAGTGGTGTCATTTACAGTATTCTTAGAATCAATTATCGTATCGGAATTCCGTTACAACTTTCTAGATGTTTTCGATATCACTTTTATTAATGCTCGGAATTTCTTATATCTCTTTCAGGAAGAGAAGTTGCTATATATAGCTTGTATATCTTATGAAGATGATCAGAAATAATGTTATTAATTGTAGGGAATACAAAATAACTTATTGAGATGATTTCTAAGAGTTAGTATATTAAATAAGAAGAATTACTGGAACAATTTCTAAGGAAGGTGGATATTTTCAAGACATTACATTCAGATTGGTAAGCAACATTGGTAAACAAGATTTTCTGCAAAAATACAATAATTGGGTTTATTAATCATAGTAAAAATATTTTAAGAATCTAAAAATAAATTATAATGTATAATCTATTTTATTCAATATTTACTTGTATTTACAAATTTATAATTAATATTTCCTTATCGTTATAGTAATATTTTAAGGATGACAGCGACATTTCTTTTGTTTATGAGCTTATTAAGACAGATAATTGAAATAAAAGTTATATTAAATAAAAATTAAGTTTATTTAGAAATCCCTAACTATTCGTTTTATAGAATGTTTAAGTTACAAAATTGGTAACTCTTTCTTTTTTCATTGGTGAACACTAAATATAAAATCGTTACTGTATTATCAACTGTGATAAACCTAAAAGAATATGGTGAAAAAATCATCTTTTTCTAGCGAAATATTTTTAGAAAAATAACAAATATAAATATAATCTTCAATAATTTCTTCTAGAAAAGTAAAGGCAATTTTACATTCTCCTTATATATTCATCCAAGAAACTGTTTTATAACTATTTCTAACGATCAAAAAAACTAATGAAATCACGACTATTTCAAGAAATTGAATTGATGATAGGCACATGATGATAGGCAACACTACATTTATTAACAACACTGCATAGTTTACCATGTTTAGCAGGATTTAAATGAACTTATCAGTTAAGCTATAATGATTTTATATCCAGTGAAATATCTGGATAAGTAATTGTTGTAATATTCTTCTATTTTTTACATTAGATTTTCCACATAAGTGAACATTAAAAGTGGTTAAGTGTAAACTTTCTAAAAGCTGATCCTGCTATAATACTAAATTAAGTATTTTTATAAATTTGATATTATACGAATATGGTAGATGGAATTTTTAACCCAATGTCAAATTCTCAAAATATGTGATATAGCAGCATTATTTTAAATATTATTACTACTTTATTTACTCGAAGAAAATTTTTTTTTCGTCACAAAATTTTTGCAAAAAGCATTATTTCTTTATAAAGAAACTTGAAAATGATTGAATGAATAAAGAAAAATACTGTATTTTGGAAACTGTATTTTATGTCCGAATTTAGCAAATTTGTTGTGTTCACAAAGCAGCATTATTTTTAAGTAATCAATATCGAGAAAAGTGATTTTATCTAAAAAAAATGCATCCGGACCGAAATGTCAAATTAACCTTTAAAGGATTCGATTACATGTGATTAATTGGTTGGGGTAATGTTTTTAGAGCATGCATTTAAGTGAATAATTTGCTAATTTGAAAATTACTAATATGGCTATCTCTCTCTCTCTCTCTCTCTCTCTCTCTCTCTCTCTCTATATATATCTCTCTCTCTCTCTCTCTCTCTCTCTCTCTCTCTCTCTCTCTCTCTCTCTCTCTCTCTCTCTCTCTCTCTCTCTCTCTCTCTCTCTCTCNTTATTATTATTATTATTATTATTATTATTATTATTATTATTATTATATTGTATTATCGTAGAACAGATTCTTCAGAGTTTGATTTTTTATTGGCAACTGATGGGAGTTTTAGGATGCAACCATTATCGTTACATTAGTTAAAGAAGAAAAAAATGTCAGGTATATGTTTCAACAAGGAGTGCAATAGTCAGACTGGTTATGTAAAAACTAAAATCTTTTCGTATTTTTTTGAAAAAGAATAACTATTAGCTTTAATTTTAATCATAGTAATAACTAAGAAAATTGTGAGTAATTAACGCTTTATAATAAAATTAATTAATTTATGTAACTGATCATAAAGAAAAAATAGACATAAATTAAATGCGAAAATACTGAATGTTCTGAATTTTTCTTGACCAAATTTTCAGAATTTTACGAAGTTGTAACGTCTTTGGCACTGAATCTTAACCTGAGACAGCTAATTATGAAATTGTTTACCCGTACACATATTTTCCAAACGAAATTAAATTTTAAGCTTATTAATAGTTCAAACTCTCAGAATACAGAAGCTTACACATTTCTTTCTTTAAAATTATGCTTCATCTATCTACATCAGAAAAAAATATTTAGTTTGTTAATATTTATTTATTTTCTCAGTAATATTCTATCTGTATGCGTTATTTCCTATTGTTTCGCAGTTTAAGCAAAGGTTTTTTTTAATAACATTTTCAGCCTTTTTCAACTTTATTAATTAGATTTTCAATTATAAAAATCTTATAAAAAACTAAGAGCTGTTTTCCTTGACAAAATAATAAAACATGATTAAATTTCCTATCACAATTAAAAAAATATTACTAGAACTAAAACAATTTAAAAAGTAATATTTTATTAATAGTTATAAAATCTGCTATTTATTATACCACTCATTATTTTAAACTGTATACCAAAGTAAATATTTTAAAAATAAACGACTGAGTCTTATATTTTTAAAATATTTACATTAGTATGATATAGCAAACATAATATAAGCAAACAACATAAAAAGTAAAAACATCTAACGAAAAATAACCTGAAGTAATTCCGCACATGTAGTAATTGAATTTAGAAAAATGTGTTTTCAACTAGCAATTTTTCTCAGACATTCCTATGATTATAATCAACTCGGAATGAATTATTTTACTCCTATTTCATGTATTTTGATTTTCTATCCTAGGAAAAGTAAACTATACTTTTTGCTATATATCAGATCAATCACTGTCAAATGATTTCCTATACTTTCATTAATCATACATTTATCAGAGGAAGTGAAAGAGTTTGAAATTCCAGGTAAAGCTTGAAATTCCTGGAAATTGCATACTATTTCTTGTAAAGTAATAAATAATAAATTGCATGTAACAATATTGAACTAAATNGGAGGAGTTAGACTGTAACGTAACAGAGTGACAACTGAGCTAAAAGCATCAATTCCTCGAGAGGTAATGCTAAAATAATGTTGCTTGAGAGACACACACGAGAAGTGATGTTCTTTTTTTTTGTCGTTGAAAAAGAGAGTTTTTTTCTGAGAAGAGATATTTCGTTTGGGTAATATTTTGTGATTTTTCGTGTGAAGGTTTAAATAAATTGTTTGGTACAACTCACGTCTTATTTCTGGTTGTTGTGACACAACATGGCTATTTGCTGGGCTTTATTTACATAACTGCATTTTTATCAGAATTAACAGCAACGTTAATTTTACTTTTATTTCCTAATAACGTCCAAAGAAAAGAAAATTGCAATATTCATCACCAAAACATAAATTGAACAAACATAATATAAGCAAACAGCATTAAAAGTAAAAACATCTAACGAAAAATAATGTGAAGTATTTCCTCGCATGTAGGAATAGAATTCGGAAAAATGTATTTTCAACCCGAAACTTTTTTCAGACATTCCTATGATTATAATCAACTTGGAATGAATTATTTTACTCTTATTTCATATATTTTGATTTTCTATCCTAGGAAAAGTAAACTATACTTTTTGCTATATATCAGATCAATCACTGTCAAATGATTTCCTATACTTTCATTAATCATACATTTATCAGAGGAAGTGAAAGAGTTTGAAATTCCAGGTAAAGCTTGAAATTCTTGGAAATTGCATACTATTTCTTGTAAAATAATAAATAATAAATTGCATGTAACAATATTGAACTAAATATTGCAATCACTTTGGATAGAAATATCTGAGCAAAAAGAAGGAATTATCACATTTGTGAGTTTGTGTTTTTAAAAAATAAAATAAAAACCTTTTCGATTAACCTATTTCTGATATTTTTTAATTTTTTTTCGTTATATTTTGTTTTGAATATTGTTGATTAAATTCCTGAATCCACTACTAAGATTTGCAGTATTTGAGATTGATATATATATCTATCTATATATATCACTTATAGTTTTTCAGCATTTAATTTTAAAGATTTAACAATAAAGAAAATCATAAACGTAATAACAACATTGAATAATAATAAAAAGCTATGGTAAATAAATATTAATAGTAAATAACATAAAAAAATAAATTATTTACAAGTTAATGCCATTATAATTGGTTTTTATTCTTCATTTTATTATATAACAGTATTACGAATCATATCTCGTGATTTTCTTAACCAATGACAAAACAGTCAAACAAAGAATTATATTTTCATGGCGCTTGCTGTTATACATACATTTTTGAATGGTTAATGACGCAATTAAATATTCCGTTCAGATCTCACTTGTATTCAGTAAATAAATAAAGATTTTATATTAGGGACAAAACGATAAATGATATTTGAAAGATAGAAGGCTATGTTAGATTAGATATTTATCAAACACATAACTCTGCCGTCGAATTACGAAGTTTGATCAACATGAATTATGTGTTTCTCTTGAAATGGGTACGTTTATCATAAAAGATATCTGTTGAGAGCATTGGTTAATGGGTATTCAATCACTTTGAAATAAATACTCGTAAGGGGATTGCTAAACTGAGATCTTACCGTAAAAATGTCACCAAAATATGACATCTAACTAATCATTTGAAATAGGCTTTTAACTTAAGTGGTTTTTCTCATTATTCTTTGAAGTTCCTACCCAGGCAGTGTCAGTAAACTGTTTCAGAAGCCTACAAGTGCTGTCATAAAAATGTCTTTAATATGTCATGTAATCATTTCTTTTTGTACCAAAAATAACCTCAAATCTAACTTCAGAAAAAAAAAATTTATTACACTGCGATGCAGCATATGAAGAATTAATAATTCTGACGAATATTATTATGACTTGTGTTCTTTACAAAAACACTTAAATGTATTTTATTTAACTACCATTGATGTTGAAACTTTTCTTCACGTAAGCTGGTATTTTTTTTTTTAAATGCTCTTTTTTGATAATAAATAAAAATAATTCTTGATAATTTCAAAAATAAAAATTCAAAAATATATATATATATATATATAATTAAAAAAAAATTAGTTATTGTGATGCATCGATTAAAATCCACAAGAAGTCGTCTATTTGTTTGAAATAGATATAAAAAAATAGATTTAGAGAAATAGATAGAAAAATAGATTAATGGACCGCAATAGATTTGTTTGTCTTATTATTCGCAAATATATTTTTATCTATTTGTTTATAAATTTAAAATTAAAAAAAAGAAATTTTGATTCAGATTTAGGGTGTAATTTTTTACAAATGCACTTATTATTATTTGTATCGTAGTTAGTTTACGGTTGTGATTAATAAACTTTTACAAAAATTCTAAAATTGAGCAATTTTATTAATTTGGCAGTGATATATTTAACCGTAACCCTTAGGGTTAAGACAACATTTCTTCACTCTAATTAAATGAATCCTTAACCTTTGCTTATTCCTTTAAATTATTATTCGAAAACAATTTTTAATAGATAATTTATTAATTTAATTGGTCATTATTATTTATTTTTTATTTTTACATTTTGAGACAATTATCAAGATGAATTGAATCTATTTAGTCATATTAATACGCGGTGAAAATGGGTAACCTTATAAATTTCAGCATCTTCTCTTAAATTACAAGACTACTCTTAAATTCCAAATTTAAGATATTTTATCGTAAATTTCTCTATAGATTAAGATTATCGATGGACACTTACCACACTACATTTGGCGCATAAACTTCCCAGTTTTAGGAAATAAATTTTCCTACATAAATGCCTTAATATAAACTGGCGCGTAAGTAAATTTGAATAGACGGTAGCAGTAAATTATTACCAGACCTAAATTAAGGGACAATGACTGAATCTTCATGAGCTGTTTAATGCATACAAAATCATAAGACAAAGATATCTTTAGATGAATTTATGAGATATTCGTTTACAAGTAAAATCAATTTCGCTACATTTTACTTAATAAAGTTAACAAAATAATGGAAAGTATTTCCATCACAATTTTAATGTATTTTTTAAAACAAACTGAAGCTTGTGTATCGTATATTTGAAGCTTTTGGATAATTATGCTTTACCTTTGAAACCTGTCAATTTGGTGGAATTGATAAAGTTAACTTTCATGAAAAAATAATTCTTTTTTGTTGTGTGGGGTTTTTATTGTAAAAATATTATTTAAAAAGTTCTTAAAAGTTTCAGAATTGCGTGTAAAATAATGCATGAGTAATAGCTATAAAACTGATATGCAAGCTTAAGAATAATAATTTGAAATAAATATAGTTACATTAGTACTAAAACGGGTAACAATGTTTTACGAAAGGTATTGTTTATGCATTCTTATCAACTCACAAATGGCTTACAATTTAATTACATTTGTAAGGGGATAAAAGAAAACTGCAAAGATAAGACCTAGCCTAGCCTATGAAGACCTATGACCTAGCCTATGAAGACCTAAGACCTATGAAGATAAGACCTTAACCTAGTCAACTAATTTATGATCCTGGATGGAGAGGTTTAAATCGGAAGGACAATGCTATTCATGGCAATTTACATTTCACATAATTTTTTCGAGAATTATAAAAGTAAAATTATTTTGAATTATAAAACTAAAAAATTAGCCAGTTTTGTTTATTTTTAAACTGATTTTTATATGCAATTCTTTGTTACGGCACTGTGGAAGATTCTTGTTTATGGAAACAAAATTATATTTTACTTGTATTTGTGCAATAATTTATACTTTATTCTTATAATTTCGTTTTATTCATGAGTGTGATTTACTATGTATGTGTAATATTTTAACTCCATTTCATTTTTGACCTATTTTTATGTGATAAGTATTCTAATCAGAATATTATATGAAATCTTAGAATTTATAACTAATCAGAGTATAAAAATAATTTGAATTCAAAGAATTTATATAGAGTTCTTATATTTTTATTCATAGGTCGAATTTATTAGTGCATAATTTGTATAAGGAAAATTTCTTAAAATGAATCATTCTGAACGTAAGAAAATTATGAACTACATTCTCTACATTCCAATCTGCTAAATTTATACAACAGATGAATAATTTCATATTTGAAGATCTATACAAATTAAGGTATTTATACAGCACACTATGCTTCATGAAATACAAAAGTAAAGTTATGAAGAATGAAGAAAAATCATTCATCTATTTTATTCAAAAATATTTCTGTACTAAAAATGAATCATTTAAAAGATAAATACTTTTTTTATATAATTCTTTGTTTAGATTTCGAAAAAATTTCGTGATCATCTAATCAAGGTTATGATATTATTTTTTCGTGCTAATATTTTATTTTACAATCGTCGTTGAACAGCTGACCCCGTTTTGGGTTTACGACTACTAATGTTCATCTCCATAGCCTTGTAATTTTGAACCTAATTCCGTAAACAAGGGAACTCCTGGATCAAGTAATGGGAGAAATTTGCCATCGTGGAGAAGTTGTTGAGGGAACTAACCCGCATTTGCGTTGCATGGAGAGGAAAACGACGAAAACATCTACCGTTACTTTGGGTGCAAGGGGACTCCAACCGATGATCCGTCTACAGTTCCAGATATTTTACATCAGCACAGTGGTTGGTTCGAAAATAGTTTGGTGGTCGTATCGATGAGCCATCGTTGGGATTTGAGCCCGGCTCACCTCGTTGAAAAGCGAACGCTCTATCGCCTGAGCTAATATCAGTGCTTTATTCTCCTTATTTAATTTTATATATACATATGATTTGATCCATAAGTGAAATAATTTAGCCTTGTTCAATAATTGAGCCATATTTTTTTAAGCTTAAAAAGTCCATTTGGAATTAAAATGTCATTTACTTACGTTTGTTTTACAATTTTATCAATCATCGTTGCTTCATCAAATTATTATGTTAAAAAACACTACCTAAATGGGTTAACCATGGCAAATACTTTTTAATTGGTTCTAACACTAACCCTTAAAACCTCCGACATTTACCAGTTTCAATAATGTCTTATTCCACTTTTAAAAAGAACGATGCAATTTTAACTTCATTTCTTTTATATGATTTGTATATCTTTTTTTAAACAATTAGCTATATTTGAATATATTGTATTAAAGGTCATGCCTTTGGTCAATAGGTACGATTTATGAGAAGATAAGTTTCCATTAAGAAAAACTGCATAATTTCAGACACTATGAAGATAAAAAAATTATGAATTACATTACCAAAAGCTCTTTGGATAAATTTATAACCCGGAAAGAGAGATTTAGATTAGAAGAAAAACTTTTCCTCTCAATTAAACATCTTAATACGGTACTAAAAACGAACAAAAGTAGCTAAGATCACCATTAATATTCTATCTTTAACTGACCGTAACATTTCTTAGATGATAGTGAATAAAAATATCCTCTGAAGCATAGCCGGTTATTTGATTCTTTCCTGTCTATTACTTAAACAAAACTTTTAGACATTATGCATTTCACACACTGATATAACTCAAAAATTCCCAAAATAGAGTTTTGATCTATTAAAAAAATTTAAAATGTTCCAAGTATAAAAAATATATGTATAACCCCATTTTTAACGAAGTATACAGGCGCATATTGCATTAAATATTAAGGAGGACGCATTGTATGCATTTGTATGGAAGCAGTATATTCTACAAAATAATTTATGCGTATAATATAAGTGAAAAGTATATTTTACAATCCAAAACATCAGATAAATCAGTTTACATCGCTGACCGCCAATTTTTTTCTTCTTAAATTGATTCAAAACTAGCAGCAACAGATTAATTAAATGTAATAGCTATGATTCGAAATCACAAACCGGTAAAGCAATGCAATCAAAGAATAGATAATTTTAGTATAATGGTAACATAACGTAAGCAATCGAAAAGACTCTATCAAGTTTGCTTGAGATCATATACACTGTTCAGATACGGTATGAATTACCGACACTTTGATTGCATCATCCGTAAAACTAATTTTCCCCTGAAATCCAATTAACACTAAAATATTATACCGTAAACTTTGGAGTAATATTTATTTAAGATAGAGTGAATCAGTGATTTTAGGGTAATTATTACTGTGAAAATTACAGTATACCAGATTTTTTCCCTTGTAACATGTTCTGATAAAAGTGGATTTTACGGTAAATAGCAACGGCAACCTGAGTACTGATGCTTTTTACCGTAATTTGATCTGGAACTTTTCATTGTGTAACTTTTTACTCAAACAGATCAAGTGCATCATCAGTTAGTGTTTCGTATTTCACCTATTGTTATTGGAATGCATTTCATATAATTAGCATTACGTGATTTCTGTGTTATCTTTTATGTTTGAAATATTTATAGTTACCAATCGTTACGTACGGCTTTGCAAACTGCTCCAGACTCAATCAGATCACTTGAGTGACATCAGAGTTTCTGGCAGCTATAAAGATATTGTTGTTAAAAAAATGTTAGTAATGCTGTCATTGCTGTTCTTCAATCGCCTTTAATTTTCAGACTACCCGGTACCTATTTATCTAAAGAACGTTGTCCTTCAATCCAAAATCGTATCGCATGCTATTCTTTTATCTAGTACTTTCCTTTACCTTATATCGTATTTTATTCCTTTATCTAGTCCTTTCCCTTAGCTTATATCGTATTTTATTCCTTTATCTAGTCCTTTCCTTTACCTTATATCGTATTTTACTCCTTTATCTAGTCCTTTCCTTTACCTTATATCGTATTTTATTCCTTTATCTAGTCCTTTCCTTTACCTTATATCGTAGGCGGCCTGTTAGATGCAATATATTGGGACACTTAGAATAATCCTGCCAGTTCGACGAAACTTGCGCCAACTGTGGATCAAGTGGGTGCCACAGAAAAGATTGTAAAGAAAAAAGCAAATGCAGTAATTGCACTGAAGCGAACGCAAAATACCCCCTGCGGCATAAAACGAACCATAGTGTTCTCAGTCCAGGATGCCCCTAGATCCAGTTTGTGAAAACAATGATCCAGAAAAGAACTCGGTATAGAACTCAATTCTAACTTCATCCTCTCTGAATTGTGAGCCCTTGGGCATATGATTTCGACTCATGTAACACCCATTGCTCGACTGTTTTATGAATTTTAATTGTTTTTATATGTTAAATCAAACTTTCCGTCTTGATGTTTGTAATAAAGTTTGGCTTTGGGGCGGGAGGCTCTGCGGGGCGATGTCCCTGAAGGTGGCTGCGCCACTGCTCTCGACCCATGCTGGTGCCGAGACTCGACGTCTCCACTTTCACTCCGGCCTCACACTCACAGCGTTCTTCCCTGGCTCCTTTGCCATCCGACGCAAATTGTGGTGCTTTTCTCGTGCGTGGCTCGGGGCCTTGTGCCTGAGAATCCCCCTTCTGCTTGGCCTCATGTGCTTGACGGGTTCTTTCGTAGCGGCGTGGCGTCTTTACACTTGGCGTATGGCCATATTTGCCTGGGTCGCCGTACTATATTCCTTACCTTATATCGTATTTTATTCCTTTATCTAGTCCTTTCCTTTACCCTATATCGTAGTCTATTCCGTAGAATATGTTTGATGCCCTTCGAATTCCCTGTGCCATACTTTACTTTAAAAAATATATTTTATTTACTTTACTATACTTCACTTTGAACAATTATCTTATCAGTATTAAATCAATATCATTTGACATATATTTTTTAATGCCATATATTTTATCACATCACGTTTTTTTGCATACATTTATATTATTTCAATTTTGTTTTACGAAATCTTTATTTATTTAAGATTTCTAATATTCCTTTACAGCTAGCAGCAAAATAAATAAAACGTTTCCATTACGCATAGCAAGCATATTTCTATAAAATAGTTAGTTTATCTCTTAATTATTTTCTTCAGTTTAGATACGATGAATCGAGTTGATTATTATTTTATTTTTGAATTTTTGCTTTATTTGTTTCAGAATTCTTTCACGTGATGAAAGTTTCGAAGAAAAAAAGAGCAAAACATTTTATTTTCTCCTCTGTAATTGAAATGTCTTTAGCACCTGCTGTGAAATTAATTGTCATGAATGGTACAAGAAAAACCTTCTAACTTGTATTTAATTGTTTCCCTTTTCATTTATTCTTGTTCTCTCGGTTAACAGTGACATTTTATAGATTATTTATTTGCAGAAAAATGCATTTTTGGTAATCGTTTCGAATACAATCTAATGTTTTATTCAGGGAGGCAGTTACGTATGAAGAATAGTTCTTTGTCATGGAATTCATTATCGGAAATATTGTTTTGAAAACAAACGATTTATTGTTTGTCTGTTTTTAAAGAAAGAAGACAATTTTAAAAGGAACATACGCCGTTCTTTTGCGTTCGATTTGAGAAAAAAATATATAGATAATGAAAAATTTACGCAGCTTGAAATTGACGGGATAATAATTTATGGTGACAAATATTAAATGAAGTTGGCAAAATTGTTTGTTACGAATCGCGATTATTTATTGAAAAAACTGTAGTGTGTAAATATTAGTTCGATAAATTAGTACTTTTCTAAATTACGAAAATGTTACTAATTGTTGAAATCATAATTAAAAATGTTACATTCTTTTAAATTTTAAATTGCATTCATTAAAAGTTTAAAATTAATACGCATTATCATTCATACAATATTTTTCGGCTCAATAAAATGAAATGGGGTAATAATTTATATCATCAATTTAAAAGTCCAACTTTTTATACGTTTATGATTATAATTATCAATATTATTATAATTAATATTATTATTATTAACATAGTTATTAGTAATTGTTTTGATCTATACAAACTCTTGAAATTTCTTCAGTAAACTGGTTATTATTCCAAACAAAATCAAATCCCGTATTTAGGGAGGCAGTTTGGTCTGAAAAAAATTTCGTTAGCTGAAATACTGTTTGGTAATTAATTACTTATTATTTGATATTAATATAAAAAACTCTTAACATTTCCGCTTTCAATAAAATTTTCAAAACAAATTTACGCCAAAAACAGCAAATTCTTGTAACAAACTTTAATAAGTTTGTTAACCGTTAGTTAGTAAGCCGTTAACCGTTAGTTAGTACAGATTGCAACAAAATACGACATTCACAAATTGCAATGTCGTTGGAACTTTTTGAGACATCGATACATCGGTCAAAAAAGATTAATATGCCTTTATTAACGTCACATTTAGATTTTATCGAGACGTCAACATAAAACCGCAAAGAGATATTTAATCGTCGCAGTGACATCATCATGTGAAGAAGATGTGACATTTCTACTCAGTGAGGTCTAAACTCATGAATACTAAAGAGAATGTAATTTCGTTTGTAAAGAAAGAAAAAAAAATTAACTGCCCATATAATTTTGGAAAAGTTGACAAACTAGCTTTTTTTTCCTCTTCAATTTAAATTTCATTCCAAACTAAAATATTTCTAAACTAAACGTAACTAAAGCCATTTGATAAGGGATACAGTGCACTGCTTTTATTTTGTACAATGCTGTACAATGTACTGCTTTAATTCTGACTCTAGTAGTACTATTTTAATTTTGTTATTAACTTCCTTACTATCATTTGCATGTCATATTATCATATTAAGTTTTATTGAATGGGTCATACTCAGAAAAAGCAATAATTTCTGACACATAATATTTTTTAAATGAATTACTTTTTTTAAATTAATGGAAATGTTATTAATATTGTAACACTATTAAAATAATTTTGGAAGGTAATCGTTTTAAACTACTTTTAAAAAAATCAAGAACTTGAGTAAATATAAAACTTAACATACTTTAATTTTTTAACTCTTCAATACTTATTTAATTTAGTAAAAGAGGGAAGCTCAAAATGCCGAGTCTTATTTTTATTGTTTATTAAGAAAATGAATTAATAAAAAAATTCATGGAAAATATCATCTTTGGGAGTAAAATTATCATTTAATTCTGAAATTCCGCAATTAGTTCGAAGAATCACTTGAGCAATAGAAGTATCATTTTCACCGAGAAAGGCAAGTCCACCTTAACTCTAAAATTACTCTCCAGCTCAATTTTTTAAAGCTTCAAGTAAATACTTTGAGTCAGAATTAATTGATTCATTAATTCTTCGTAATTAGTTATAACTACTATAACTAAATTTTTTCGGCATTTATAAATGAATTGTTATAAACTTAATTAGTCTGTAACGAGCAATAATAATGTATAATATCTAGTGACTTCCTTACTTGAATTTAAAAACCCACTTATTTCTATGCAAGGATTTGCTTTCCGGAACGTAGGAGTCATTTTGTTTCATTTCTTAAAATATTGCCCTATTTTTGGCAGGTTTTTTCTAGAAATTTTTTTGTTTCTCGTTTTTTAGTGACAAAAGACTTATTTATTTTCCATATTGTGAACAAAAATAAAATAAAATGCTTAATTTTTTCTTCAAGTTAGAATAAAATTTAAACTGCAATTAAGATCTTAGTAATGAGAAATTATAAAAGCGAAGGAAGACACAGTTACAATAAACACTCTGTGACTTACACAAAATTAGTAAGTTTAATGTTTGCTTTTACCCAAATTTAGTCCTTGTTGATTTTTGACAACCATTTGCCTTTTTAAAACCATTAAAACGCTAAATAGATGAAGGTTCTGATTGGGATGTTAGTTAATTTAAGTAAATCAAACTTAAACATTGATTTTTTTTTGTTACTTCATTTACTCTTTGAGTTAGTTGTACTCATATGAATACATATTACCTGAAACTTTGTAAATATATTGATTTCGGTTTAACTCTCTTAATAAGCAAGAAAATTTAATTATTATTGTAGATAATATCCGTCTGCATTAACGTAAAGTTAAAATGATTTACTTTTTCAATGATTAAAAGAGTCAATCCTGCTGCATATAGCATGTTAAATAAAAACCAAGTGGCTTGATCAATTCTCAATATAATATTCGGATGTCCATACACTGTGCATTTACATATATTGTGTTGCATACATTGTGCTCATTCTTAAATATTTTTAATAAATATATGAATGAACTAAAAACATTTAACACTAGAAAGACGGAAAATTAGTATATACCTATATTGCCGAAAAGCAGTCGAAATGACTAGATTGTGAATGCGTCAATAAATTTGTTTAAAATTAATTTTTAACATTTTTTATATTATTTACAGTTATGTAACAAGTTATTAGTAAATATTAACAATAAAAAAATTATATGTTGTTCAAAAAGTCACAAAACTCTAAGAAATTGTGTTATTGTATACATCATTGTTTTTCTAATTGAAATTAAAAGCAGTCAAAATGACTTCCTTAGGCATTCTAGTGTTAATGATTTTGCTATTTGAAGACAGTATATGAGAATTAAAATGGTCAGACATGTCTTCTTTTCGAGCTCGTAAGCTTTCTTATATTGATCCATACCTTAAAACTCCTGCGATACTTGATGATCCTAACTTAACTACATACTTGATGGTTAACATACTTGATGATCCTAACTTAAAGCTACCTGCGGCTTAGTATACTTCGACTTGACATTTTATAATACTTCTAAAAATGAAATTTTCCAATTTTCGCAGTTTATTATTAATTACCGGATGCATTTAGAACGTATTTCAACCCCAAAAAATTTCAGTGCTTGCATCCACAGACAGTTTTAAAATTTAGTAAAGTAATGTTGTATATTAAAAAAAATTAAAATAACGCATTTTCCCAAAAAATCACAATAGTTTTTCCGAAAAATCACATATTATAAAACTAATTATATCAAATATACTCGCTACTGGCAAATAATTTTTAATTTTCTTAATTTTTATGTAATTGAGACAATAACTTGAGTTTCAAATAGGAAAAAAAATATTAAAAAAATTGCAGTCAATATTTTTTTAAACTCTTGTTGGCAACGCAGGGAGCTGTGTGGTGACTGTATTTTAATAACACCATTGCGTTATGATTCAATGCAAATGTAAGTCTTCCAGGTGAGAGAACAGAAACCCTTATTTCACCATCAAGAAGTGCTTTGTCAATACTGAGGACTAAGAGGAAGCAATGACGTCTGAACTTACGCATTTTCTAAGAAATATGTTTGTTTGTTCTGTTCTTGAAAGAGTCGAATTCATGCCTCATGAAACTGCCTGGAATTTGTCATAAGACTTTATTTACGAAAAAGTGTGAAGAAAAGTTTCTTTAAAACTTTAAATAGTATTCTTATTTTTAGTTTTCTTTTTTTCTTTACTTACGAAAAGTGGTAAAACTCAAAAGCATGAATCAGCATTTAAGCAAGATGTGATTAAATACTGAATCATTCGCAAAAAAAAAGAAGAAAAAAATGTTAATAATTTCTATAATAATCGGGTTATTACCTGACAATTTCATGAATTACAGTAATGTGAAAAAAATATCTAAAATTATTTTTTTTCTCAAATAAATCCACTTGTGTAATATGAATGATGGACGTGAATAACTGAAACAACGCTGGTAAAATACTTTAACACACACACACACACNAGCATATTTGTTTCAGATATATATATAGTTAAAATAAGTACATTTATATTTGAGGTGTACATTTTTAAGGCTAAAATATTAATAGCATTAGCCTAATTTCCAGTTTGTTGTTATCGATTCTTTTTCGTAGTATTATTATTCATATAAGCATTACACTTTTTTATTTGTATCAAAATGTATATTATTTTAATAATGTTAATGTACGTAACATTTAAATTCGAATATAAATGTATTCGTTATTTTTTGTGACATTACTAGACCACCACACGAAAAATAATATTTTAGTTTTTATTTTAATTTTCAAACATCGCAGAACATTACGATAGTTCCAAATGTGTGTTATTTTTTTTTAATAATAAACATTAGATTTTTGCATTAATCTTTATAAAGTGAGGACACAATCTTCCTGTTAAAGAAAAATAAACATTAACGTAATTAATGCTTTTATGAAAATTACTGGTACATTAAAGTATTTTATTGTCATTCCTCCTGACCTAATCATACATGCAAAATAAATTTTAAATCTGAAATCCAGTAGCGTCGATCATGTTAAATTTTGAAATCTCAGAAAAGAGCAATATTGCGGATTTTTTTTTTGTTCAGAAATTTTTTATCAAGCTTATCTAATGATTTAATGTATCTAATGATTTAATGTTTCCTTTAGTTTAGTTAGAACTATGTTTACAACTAATTTGCAACAGTGTGTCGAATGGACTTAAGAAAATGGCTCAACGTAGAATCGATTTATCTAAGACTGCCTTTGTTGTTGATGAATATTTTAAAATATAAAAATCACTTGACTGACTATGAAACTATTTTGTAAGAACTGCTGAGTGTTGAATCATTATATCTTTACTTTGAACCAGAAGAGCGTAAAAGTTTGATTAAATTTTAATATAAATTAAATATAACCATGTTTTCTTCCATATTAAAGAATAATATCGCTTGATCATGTTTAAGAATGATATATTTGCGCAGTAACAAATTTCACTCTGCATCTTATGGAACCATACAATCTTGGGCCGCAGTTAAATTTAAAGAATCCTGAACAACATCGTAGTTTAAAACGCTCCTATATTTCGAGCGCTTTATTCGGTAAATAATTTTAGTAAAAAAACCTTTTTGCCTCAGGAATTATAAAATTAAAAAGCATTTAAGTTCTAAAACAACTAAATGGAGAACTATGAGAAAGATATGGTTAAATGCTAATAGAAACAAGAGTATAATACTTCTTTCTCAATAAACTAATTTCTTCTAAATTGAACAATACTTTGAGCAATTGTATTGAACTCTATTTTAGAAGTATTCGCTTCAGTTTTTTGACACTGATGCTTCGTGAATTTAAAGCGTATTGACATACGATTAAAATCTTTTGGGAATATTTTAATCCATTTGCTTAATCATGCTATTAATGAAAATTTAATCAATGGGATTTCACGTGGGAGATGATTTCTCATTACCTTGTCATTCCTGTCCAAACTTGCCCAAGAAAAGGTTTTACTCTAATCTGGCATACCTCTATTCATATTAAATGGAGGGAAAGACAAAGGATTACTTGGATGGAAATATGCGTTGAGCTTTGTGTAGGAGGTATCACGACAAGAGACTAAATATAAAAGTCAGCATTGTTCCAAGATATATGGCTGTGTCAATCAAAGTTTATAAACAACTCATTTTAGATAGAAAACTGTGGCTAATATTATGAATAAAGTTGTTTTGATTCAAACAAGAAGCTGATCGATAAAAAAGTGCAAAATATATTATTTATCAAAGTTTTCATTGCAGAAAGCTATTTTTTTTAAATTTTTAATTTGGAGCAATTGTTCCAAAAAAAAGGGGGGAACGAAAAAGAAATAAACTCACTAAAGTAAAGGGGAAAAAACTTAAACTATAGATAGTAAACTGTAGGTAAAACAATTAATTGTAGTTTAATAGTTTTTTTAAAGAGAAGTGACAGATGTAAACGAATTTCGTAACTAATTTTGAAACTTGTTAAGAATATTTACCTAGTTTTCAAACAGAAATCAGGAACCAGTGCATTTTAAGCTATTTTTTTTGCAATAAATGATTTTTTGTTTTTCAAATTGACTATCCGTTTTAGAACACCCGATATGAAAAGCATGCTACGTACTAACACAAGGTAGGATATCTTACATTGCAATGACTGTTTTGAAAATTATATGTTAGCGAAACTGTTAAGGTAAAAAAATTATTCTTTTCATAAAATTATGTGACAGGGCATGAATGTTTCTTTCAAAGTTCCTTGTTCCCGTTAAAAAAAATTTATCAGATGGCGGTACTGATCTAAATCAGTAGCGCCATTAATCTCTAATCATATAATCATTAACCTGTCACCTGTAAAATATCTGCATCAAAAGAATTTTTTGAAAATAATAAATTCGAAAGTTTTGAATGCTTTCA
Organism: Parasteatoda tepidariorum; assembly: GCF_043381705.1. NCBI lineage: Eukaryota > Metazoa > Arthropoda > Arachnida > Araneae > Theridiidae > Parasteatoda > Parasteatoda tepidariorum. The sequence continues at coordinate 40,274,186 of NC_092206.1, forward strand.
ATGCATATAAATCGCATTGGGAACATTCCAATGCATCCACTATTATCCGTAAATCAAAAAGTGACACACATATACTTGAAACCTTTATTATTCAATCAATATTTGAACCCAACATCATTAAATCAGTACTTGAATTCGCTATCACGACAGCTAACACAAATGATCTAAGCAATATGATAAATGATATAGCAAAAATGATTCATATAAATATAAATAAAAATAATTATTGAAAGGATTTACATCTCTATCTGCTGGACAAGACGATTGTTGTAACTCATTTACGTCGAGGTACAGCTGCACAATGGATTATTGGCGAAGGTCAGGGAAACATCCATGAAAAGACATGCCACAATTTTGATCCTCTGCAGAGGGGATTGCACCCCGCTTCGGTAGCCCGACAACCTGAACGCGAAGTTGAGCATTTCATAGTAGAACATTTTAACGAGGATCAATACCACACACCTTCGGATTTAACACTGACTAATCCAAGTGATCACCCACCCGCTCACTGACCACAGCCACGCTTGACTTCGGTGATCTGCTGAGAACCGTGTCTGAACGATCAGTCCTCTGTGGGACTCGGAATAAGAGGCGAAAAAACTAATCAATGAGAGACTACATAGGTTTACAACTAAAGTTAGAAATTTAAAAAAGAAAACTTTATTGTCTGTAAAATAAATTTGCCAGAAGACTTTTTTTAAATCTTATTTGTGTTTTGAAAACCTGAACCTTTTTTTAATACACCCTATACTAATAAAGTATAATGCATAAATATATTTGAAACAGTTTTTTGTCGGAAATTACTGGTTTAGAAAAACAAAGTTTTTCAATCGGTATGTTGTTTGCTTATAATGGAAGTCTATTTCTTCCATTATAAGAAACCAACAGAAACACAATACAGTTTTATGTACTGGATAACTAAAAACAAATACTTTTAAATTATTCTCCTTTTTTTAGTGTGCGTTAGGCGACAGAATTTATGTCTCGCCTACTCCTTTAACCTCTCCTTGAAGTGTTTATTGCCATAACGATCTTTGGTCTCCATCTTGGGGATTGACTTATGGCCTTCTGTGACTTTAGTGTCACATCTATTGAGCAAAATGGATGATCTCACGGCGCATATTTCGAAAGATGGTAAAAAATGATCTTTCTGCGTACTTTTTTTTTATTACCAAGGGTATAGGATGGAAAGTGACGCAGATCATCAAGAGGCAGTATAGATCTGCTTCGCGAAAGATAGACGATAGCACATTTTACGAAGATAGATGGGAAAGCTTAAATTGTATGTAAAGGTTTTATTGTCAGAGTGTTCAAACGAAAATATAGCTTTCCTTCAAGAACTTTTTTACTTCCGCGTTTAAAATATCCATATCATGAAATTGTGCCAAAACTTTTTCGATTTTGGATTACTTTAACAATTGTTAAAAAAATATATTTCAAAGCATTTGGCTTTTAAATATTTTACATTGTAATAATGATGCTTTATGAGCTAGCGAATAATATTAGAGAATCTTTAAATTCATACAACTTAATGCGTGTTATATTGTTAAAGGTCTGTAGTAATATCTATTTTATGATCTCAAAATTAGTGTATGGGTTTTTTAATTATATTTGCGCTTTGTCAATAGTTTTTTTAAATTATTATCTGTTTTTAATTCACAAACAAAAGTAAGTTAATAGTTTTATTCAGTCAGAAATTTTCGTTCGTAAATTGTTCATGTATTTGCAGCATATTTGTTTCAGATATTTAATAAAAATATGACATTTTTGTCGTATTTTTATAAAATGTCCAAAATGTGGAATTTCAGTTATTGATAAAACTTTTCTTCTCACACTGTTAAAATGTAGCTTAATAATTGGTATATTTAATAAAATATTCATGCAATTTTAATGAATTTTAGAGTTAAATATCGTAGTTATCATCAGTATAGAAACTATAATTGATCGAGTTAACGCATGTTTAAAAAATTTCGTATTTAACCTAAATGTAATTTGGTAACTCAAAACAAACGTATGACCAAATACACATGCTCATGATTGCTGAAAATAGGAAGAGATGTATATGTATAAACGGCTGAAATAGCAACAAATAATAATTTTTTTTATTAATAAATACTGTTAATATGTTCCAGAAAAATAATTTCTGTTTTATAAGTCTCTTGATGCTTCTTAAAAATTTAATGGTGATATTCTACAAATAATAAAGAGGTTATGTGGAAGTGGAAGTTTTCCACACTATGAATCTTCGTGCATGAAATTTTGAAATAAATATTGTTACACTAATTCGAAAAAAATGTATATTGATTTTAACAATAACCCTCTAAAAATAATAATATTTATCGAGCATTTCGAAATATTTGCAAAGAAAATGTTACTACTTTTACTTCAACAAATATTAAACTGTTCTCAATTGTCAGGTTCGATATTTGCGGTCTTTCAAATTTCTTGAACTGAGTATATTCAACTAGATTTGCAATAATGAGAAGAAATTCATTCGTTAGAGAAGACAACAAAAATAAACTACTAAAAGATATTATTTATTTTAGTATTATTATGGAAAAATAAAACAAACTATTTTTTTTACATGAAAATGTTTATTCTATACAATTCATACTCAGATAAAATTCACTAACACATCAATCCTGCTCGAAAGAGTCGCAGTGGCTCAGAGGATAGAGTGTTCCCCTCTCAACGATGTGAAATAGGTTCGAATCCCAGCAATGGCTGGTCGATACGAATTTCACACCCGGATCACACCGACACCAGTGCTGACTTAAAATATCATCAGTGGTAGACGGATTATGGGTAGAGTCATCTTGTTTTCAGGTTAATCATGGGAATAATTTGTGGTTTTCCCCTCCATTTAACGCAAATTATTGTTAATTCTATCAAAAATTCCTCGACGAAGGTAAATTTCTCCCAATACTTGAACCAGGAGTTCTCTTGTCTTCTTGATCAGACTAAAAATTGCAAGGTTACGGATTTGAACTTTAGTAGTAGTAAACCCTAAATTGGTTTGATTGTTCAACTATGGTAATAAAATAAAACATAAAAACTACTAGAAAAAGTTTGTCAATATGCCTAAATTTTCTATACTTAAATAAGGGTTTAAGTGATTCAGCTATTTGCCAAATTATAACATCGTAATTAACAGAATCACGTGACAGCTATTTGCATACAAAATAAAATATAAATAAAGTGTGATGGAATTTTCATCCAGGAAATTGAATTTTTGGATGCAAATTCTTCTCGCCTGATGTCATCTGATATTGATATATAATGAAAAAAAAATTAGACTTTGTGTTAATCCGTTTCATAATTGATAGACAGTATATGTATTGTTTACTTTTACTTTCTGTTTCAGGTTTTTGTGTGTTTTTTTTCTTTTTTGCTTATTTGTTAATACTTTACAAAAGAGTTTTAAGGGAAGTTTTTACTTATCAACTACTAATCAAGAATTCTACAAGAATTCAGGATTAAGAGATTTCGTTGAAAGAATAAATCGAGGAAAGGAATAACATGTAAAAGTAGCAGGAAGTGCATCACAAAATATAAGAAAGATCAGCAAGAAAAAGAAAACAGCGAAAAATAGCTTTGTTTTCACATTATTCACTTTACTAATTCAAACTAAATTTATTTAACAGTTTAAATTCAGATGTGTTGTATCTTAAAATATTGAATATTCTTTGAGGCACAAAGCAAATTTTTTGTTTTTAACCGTATAATCGCCTTTTTACAGGTCATAGACTAATTTAAATAAAGTATTAATTTTGAATTAATCGTACAAAACCTGTGATGCACAAATGTTTAAAATGCATTCACACCCATTTGCGTAGCAATATCTCCCTTTTTCCTATGATGGAGTGTCTTCGTGTATTTGACCAGAAATCCTAATACATGCAAAAAATATTTATTTCTATGTCCATGAATTTTTATCGGATAATAATTTGTAAAGGGAACAGATGGCTGACTTGAAACTGAAAGTCGCAGTTAACTAAACAAATATAGTTTCAACGATTTCGAAAGCATTCGACGAATTCCAAACCTAAACACAAAGTAGAAAGAAAAAACACTTCTAAAACTTTTTTATTAATTATAGTCCAAAAAAGAGATTCTTACTAAAGGTTACTTTTCTTTGCTTTCCACATTCTTATAAAATTCGTGATTTGTATTCAGATTGAGGAGAAAAGAACGGTAAAATATTTTGTTTTTGCTCGTTCAAAAAAAGAATTTTCTCCTTCACTTGTTAATTCGTGGCTGAATATTTGCAATATGTGTTAAAGAAATTGTTGTATATCTAATGACAGTAATTATGCAATTTATGACTCAGTCTGTAATATTTTTATGAGCTAATTAAAATAACCATAAATTAAAATTGTAATATGCATCCGTAGACTTGGGAGTTAATGGCCCATTATGACCTGAGGAATTCTTAAACTCCATCTTGTATGCGACGACAAAAATCATTATTAAAATGTTAAATGCCAATATTTTTACTCTGTTTTATTTAAGCTTGGAATATTAAGTGCAAGCTGAAGTGTTCGTTATTGAACAATTAAATTTTATTGGAACATAAATTTATAATGATTTACGTCAAATTTTATGACGTTGTAAATATTTCAATAACTTATGATATGATTAAGAAACATAAATATTTTTAAAAAAACAACAAGATTGTTTTTTTTCTCGAACCAGTAATTTGACAATAAGTATAAAAATAAATATTAAAAAAAAATAAACAGCTACTGGTTTTTTGGAGATGTTAATGGTGTCAGACTCGGGATATTGTTGTATATATGACACGCGTCACGTTATTTAACTTTACTACCGGTGTAGAACAGCTGGCCATTATTGAGTTTAAGACTTTCACTTTTGATCACCGTAATTTTTTCATTTTATACCCAAACCAGAAAACACGCATACTGAGACAGATCTTTTGATGAGACAAACATGCATATGCTTTGCATAGAGAGGAAAACTACGAAAACCTTCCATGATCAACCTAATGGCAAAGGAATTCAGAATAATTGACGGGTCTTGGCAACTTCCGGGAAATACCCCGCAAACTTCAAGAAGTAAAAAATAACAGAAGAGGACTCACTGGAAACGTATGACATCGTAGCCTCCCCTGTGCAATCCTCTAGATGTTTTTTTTTTTTTTTTTTTAATTGCATGTTTAAAATTCATTTGGAGCATTGACGATTGTACTTGGCGGAACTTATCACGCAATGGAAATATTCCCTAAATTATTATTTTGCATTTATATAAAAACTGACATATATTAAACTGATATTGAATTTACATAAAACTTGACATTTATAAAACCGATTTTGAATTTGCATTGAAATTGATATTCATAAAACTAATTTTGAATTTATGTGTAAATTGTTATTAAAAAGTGCCGTTAGTTTTAATTATTATTTTTTTTACAAAGCTTTTAATGCTATGAAATCATTCTGGTATGCAACTAAATTATCAATCAATAAAATAAATGAATTAATAAAAAACTTCATGACTTTCTGGTGACGTACTAAAAGTCAGACTGAGGTACCCAGTTTTGACAATAAAAACACTCCAAGAATTTATCAAGTGTGAAATAGTAAGAGGTAGTTAAATGTTTGCACTAATTAGGAAAAACATCTTTTAAAGAGGAATACTTAAAAATGTTTAAAAGTTTTTTTAGGGATAGTAGTAAAATTAGTTAAAATCTTGAAGTGGTATAAAATCAAAAAAATAAAATTATATATATCTATATATATATATATATGTATGTAATACAAAAATTAAATACTTTTTTATTAATAAAAGAATTAAAACTCTTTCGTTTTCATAAATTGTCTTTGTTAAAGAATAAGCGTAGAGAGATTCTATTTTGGGAATTCAAGGCTGAAAACATACCATTGAAATGTAAATAGAGTTATATTTCAATGGAAGAGTTATTTTTAGAATCGTTCCCTTTTTCACTTCCATATAAGGAAGCAGAAATGATTTTCCTTAATGCGTAAGGTTACAAGGAATGTACGAAGTGTGCCTTTTTACCTCAAATCTGAGTTGGTATAAAACGTAAGAACACATAGTTTTGCATGTCCTTTCATCATGAGTTGATCCTGATAAGCTGTTCCGGAATTGTCAGGAGCCTTGTCCACTCCCCCTCCTTTGCAGGAGTGGGTACGTGAATAGTTAGCAATACAGGCCTACATTTAAATAAACCTGTTTAGAACGTCTGATGGCTTAAGACTGNATATATATATCGACTCTACCTTAAAATAATTTAAAACTGATGCATTGGAAAAAGAAATATTTTATTGCGTAAATTTAGTAAGATGATTTAAACAGCACCGTTTGAGAATGCTTAACATATAATGGTTAAGATTATGAATTTTTGTTCTGGGCTCTGTGTGTTCTCTTATAAAGGGGTTTACTGTTTTTCCTTTTTGTTCCAAGTTGTACTCGTAGTTTCTCTATCAGTCGTTTTGTTCCGTAATATCTTCAAATGACTTAGCAATTTCCCCTTCATTTCTTGAAATTAGGCCCAAGTGACCTTTCTTAGCAGAAAACTCAGTCAATGCCTTAGATCTTAATTCCATTGCTAATCTCTGGAGTTTGCTTAAGATTGGCTGGGAATGAGGTCACATCTGTGAACCCTGTAATAAAAGTTACTCAAGCGTGTGATTGTTTGAAAAAACAGAGAGAGAAAGACAGGGAAAAAAATTCTTATTCGGAATAATGCTTATTATTAAAAATTAAAAAAATAAATGGATCCTTGAAATGTTTTTAGTTTTTTAATTTTCTGTTTATTATATCATCTATTACTTAATAATTTACCTAATAATTATATAATAACAGGAATTTTATTTTATTTGCTATTTGAAATCTTTTTTGGATTCAAAATAATGCGAATGGTTAGCATTCAATAAATTTGAATTTCTTTAAAACTTAAAAATCACAGGTGAAATGCAAGTATTCTCTCCGCAAGTGTTCTCTTGACACGCCCCTGGGTGCTAATTTACAACCCAGGGTCATTTAACAATCACTATCCTGTTTGAAGATTTTTCTCTTGGCTATAGTTGGTCTCAATTATAATACAAGCTTTTTTTCCTTTAAAATTTGCTACTTGAACTAAAAAAATTCAATAATCAAGTTTTCTTTATTTAAAATAATGCTAAACAAGTGAATGAGTACTGTTAATGGCGGCTGGAATAGAAAATCACTTCCTGCCACTTTTTATTATTTTGCACGGGAATAACATTTTACTTTACCAATTTTTTTTTTCCTGAGGTGCATACAATAGGCAGCAGTACCTTGTCAATAATTTTTTTATCTGGATACATTTCAAGCGTTTTTAAGAAATATACTCAGTTCAAAATGTGTGTTTAAGAAAGTAGACGCAGCTCGAAATGCATGTTTAAGAAAACGGACATAGCTATTAAAGAAAACGGACATAATGTTTGATTCCGTTTTTCGAACTTCTTTGATGAGTATCGTTCCAGAAGCTTTTGAATCCAAACAAATTCGTATTGTGATATCGTACATTGCATACATTACTTAATACATCTTATTAAATTAATCTTTCTTAGTAAAGAAGTTTTTACAAATTTGCACCGACCCTATAAATTTATAATTTTGGTAAATTTACGATGCAAGACATTATTTGAAAAGTTACATCTGTAATATACCCAGATATTCAGAAAACGAAGTCTGGGACCTCAACCCTCATATGATTTTTTTTTATATAACCGTCGTTGAACAGTTGACCTAATTTTATGGGTTTACGATTGCTATTGTTCAACTTCGTAGCCTTGTAATTTTGAACCCCATCCAGAAGACAAGGGAACTCCTGGATCCAGTATTGGGAGAAAATTTTGCCTTCGTGGAGGACTTTTTGATGGAGCTAAATCGCCTTTGCGTTACATGCAGAGGAAGACCACGAGAACCTCCCACGGTTAACCTGACGGCATGGAGACTCTAACCCATGATCCGTTTACCATTGAGGATATTTCACTTCAGCACTGTGGTAGGTGCAAGCCAGATGCGGAATTCGTATCGACTGGGAACCGAACCCGGTTAGCCTCGTTCCCAGTCTCAACGCTAGGTTGAGACTGGGAATGTTCTATCCCTGAACCATCGCGTCTCAACCCCTAATAATTATGTTTACTGTTTAAATAAGCAAGGATAAGTAATTGCGAAATTCTCCATTTAGTTATTGAGTTTGGGTTGAAAATTGAAAAGGTGCATTTTTTGCTTTGTCAATTTTCTTAATTATGTTTAATTATGATTGATATGTTTTTCGAGCTGTGTCCCTTTTTTCTGTGTTACTATTGTCACTCACCTGAGCTATGTAAATGTTATTAAACATACTATTTGAGTTTCCCCACGAATAACTTACTTACTTCTAACTTATTCATTCGCTGTTATATTTAGAGTGAAAATTAAAAATACAAATATTTTCCCTGCTTTATTTTTGCTGTCAATACTTATGAAATTCCTATGTCTTCGAGAAAAAAAAAATTCTGCAATCTGAGAAAAATTACTTCAACGTTGAGCCATAATATCAGTACCTAGAATTATAATATGGTGCAAATCTTCAGTAATCGGTAATATAGTTTTAAAATGAATCATGTTTCCACTCATGATGAAATATAGTGCTATTTTATCGAGAACTGTAATGTAGTCCAGGTTAGCACCTTAATTTGGTTGGGGCAATTAGTACGATGCTGTGGTACAAAGCGCTCTACGGCGTAGCAAGAATATGTTATACTGGGAATATGTACGTTGATTTTTATTCCATCTAAAAATGAAGCAATTATTGAGTTTCTATTTTATCTAAATATGAAATAATAGTTTTTTTTATCCAAATATTAAGTAAAATATTCAAATTTGAATTTTGTTTTTAAATTACCATTTACATATTTTGTTGAAATGCGTACGCAATTTCTGAAAAGCAATAATTTACATTAAAAAATATGCAAACCATATAATAACAAAAACAAGATATTATATTAGAAGTTACGTTATTGTAATTATGTGAGAACTTTAATTTTATACATGACTTATTTATTAAAAAAATCATGACTTTGCTTCTGATACGCAATACCACAAAAATTTTCTTCTTTAAAAAACTCTCTTAAAGATTGTCTTCCTAATTACCTTGAATCTAAGATTTTTTTTCGAATAAAAACGATAATTAAGTAGGGAAAACATTTGCTTTTTGTTTTTTCCTGTACACTTTACATTGTTTACCCAAAATAAACTTCCCAAAACAATGTAATGTAAATTTACATAACTGTCCATTTGTTTCTCTTCCAATGTATGATGAAATGTTTTTAATATATGTTTATTTTATGTTATTTATGAAATTTAAAAGAGAGGGACATTGAAGACTACATGGACCAATTAGAAGGTGGTTGACTATCAGAAGATGGTCTTCATGGCGAAAATTCTGACGACAAGTTTCGCGATGCAGATGAAATTATGAGAGTGTTTCAAAAGAATAATAATTATTGTTTTTTTTTATTCAATTATCGGCAGGAATAAAAATGATGCTAATATATGTATTTTTTCCTTTATTTTGTTCTGGGTTCAACATCTCAGTTTGCATGATGATGGATACTTTCCCATACTGCTTTTCAATTATTTTATATTGTATATTTATACTATGTTTTTGTTTCAAATATATCTCCTTTAATCTAGAGCATGAATTAAATTGGCCCGATTTTCTTCACAAAAAAAGAAGAAGAAATATGTAAAGAAGGATTGAAGTCAATAAGTTTTTCTTCGTAAATAAAGATTTTACAAACAAAAAGAATTATTTCTACTCCTATTTCTATTTAAGGTGTGAATGAAAGGAAAATAACTTTAAAGTCTGATCACGTTCTTCGATAACTTTAGACGTCATTGTTTTTGACTGAAACTGACGCTTATTATTGTAAAATAATGAGTAACTAATTATATGTTTATTTTCATTAAATACTTTAATGATTAAGACATTGAAATTTTCAATAAAAGGTTTTTAACTAAAAGTTTATTAGAAACTAAGTCTAATGTACCTTTTTCCATTCGAATTTTTCTTCCTAAAGAAAGATTTTACCTATAAAAGGAATTATTTCTATCCCTATTTCAATTTAAGATTTAATTAAAATATCCTTCTTTTCTAAACAGAGACTTTGAAGTTTGATCACGTTTTTCCATTACTTTTGACCTATTGTTTCCGACGAAAACTATCACTTATTGTAAAATAATTATTACCTAATTAAATATTTATTTAATTAAATACTGTGATTGAGGTATCAAAGGTCTTATTAAATGCTTTTTAACAAAATATATTTTAGAAACAAAGTTTAAAGTTCTTATTTCCATTCGAATTTTTCTTCCTAAGGAAAGATTTTGCATATAAAAAGAATTATTTCTATTCCTATTTCTATTTAAGGTTTAAATGAAATATCACTCCTTTCTAAGCAGAAACTTTGAAGTCTGATCACGTTTTTCTATCACTTTTGGCGCTGTCGTTTTCGATGGAAAATGACGTGTAGTGTAAAAGCAGTGATTTTTGGATAGGGTATTTCTTTCGGTTGACATAAAATGGTTTGAGCTTGGAGTTTGATGCATAAGACATGACAAGAATTCTTAAAGATAATAAAGAAATATTTTTTCGTGACCACGAGTATAAAATGGTTTTTCTCAGTTTGAACTCCTGGTTTTTTTGAATAACTGAATCTTAGCCAGTTTAGAAGAAACTTGAAACTTGCTGTAAATTATATTAAATCAGATTTACATTATTTTATTTACGCGTTGAATGCACTTAAATGAATAAAAAATTTCAGATATACATTTTTTCAAAGATCGGGAAATGTAATTTTGGACAGTGTTCAAATAAATAAATAAATTCAACACTTTGTCACAGAATTGTTTGTTAAGAATTTTTGAAATAACAGAATTGAAAACAGTTTTGAAGGAACTTAAAATTGCCATAAATTTTATATAAAAAAAGAGATTTATTTCATTTTATTCACACGCTGACTGTACTCAAATGATTACAGAAATTCAGAGAGATAATATTCAAAAGAGATAACATTGCAAACAGTTTAAAAACAAATAAATAAATTTAGCATTTTGCTTTAAAATTTTAAACTTTTTTAAATAACTAAATTGTAAGCCATTTAAAAATACATAAAACTTCGTTAAATTAAATTGAATTTAATTTATTTTATTTACTCGCTGAATATTTTTAATGGAATACAAATTGTGTAATTTTGAGTAGAGTATATATAAATAAATAAATCTAACACATTGCTTCGAAGTTATTATTAAAACATATTTATAACTAAATTGTAACCAGTTTCGAAGAAGTTTAAAACAAGGTGTAAATGTGGTCAACTGAGATTTGTTTTGTTTTTTTAAGAGTTAAATGCACATAAATGATAAGAAAGTTTCGGATAGATACTGTTCAAAAATTAGGAAAGTTATTTTTGAACAGAGGTCAAAAAAATAAATATGTCCAAAACTTCTAACAATAGATAACAAAAACTCCGAAACAATCGATATTGTTTATCATTTTTGAGTAACTGAATTGCAGGCCATTCTTCAGAAACTTAATGTGGACCTTTGTGGCTGACTGGGTAATTAGAGGACATAATAGTAATAGTTTTCATGAAATAAGCTTCAGGCCACCTAGATCAACTATTACAAGAAAATATTGTTCGAAAAATGGCCCAACAAAGTCGAAGCGATATTGTTGCTGTTGTTGTTTCTAATGCCACTTGCCACACTGGCAAGCCTGCTTGGTGAAACCGAGCAAATTTAAGGAAGAGGGTGCGTTTCTTGTTTTTCAGTGGCGCCATCTACGGTCAAGAATTCGTCTTCAGCTACCCGTTTATAGGGCGGACCCATTCATACATCCATTCAATCATCCACAGATCGTAATTTTTGACCTGGATCAGAGAAAGATCGATCTCCAATACAGTACCCTCAGAAGTATTGGTTTGTTATGGGAACATGGAGGACTTTGCGACTCGACAGATTTAACGTGCATCAGTCACCATTTACAACACGGGGAGTCTTCGGCCGAAGGGGTTCGAACCCACGAACTCTCGGACATGGGCCCAGCGCCCTACCAACCAGGCTATCCCGGCGGTTTCGATAAATATCACCAGTAGAGGTATCCCCAGTAAGATTTCGTTTTCGTTGAATTTTTTATACAGCCAATACAATTACGTGCCAGTTATTCAATATCTTTGTCAATATTGATCCAGTACATACATGAAAGGTCAATGGATTTCATTTTAACCACTGCCATGTGCCTTGTATGAATTTCTTATAAAACCTTTTCGAAATTTCTTTAGAACACAAACCCTTGAATCATAAAGTATAGACGAGCGTGCTTCAAGGGAATATTTTTCTATAATGCCTTCCTTCCCCATAAAACCACAGCCTCTTTTTAAAGAGTCTAGTATTGAACTTTAACTCATCGNCGTCTTCAGCAACCCGTTTATAGGGCGGACCCATTCATACATCCATTCAATCTTCCACAGATCGTAATTTTTGACCTGGATCAGAGAAAGATCGATCTCCAATGCAGTTGCCTCAGAAGTATTGATTTGTTATGGGAACATGGAGGACTTTGCGACTCGACAGATTTAACGTGCATCAGTCACCATTTACAACATTTTATTTAACAACCATTACATTTATTAACAACATTATATTACAACATATAACATTATATTAACAACCATTTACATTTTATTTGTCTTCGGCCGACGGGGTTCAAACCCACGAACTCTCGGACATGGGCCCAGCGCCCTACCGACCAAGCTATCCCGGCGGTTTCGATAGATATCCCCAGTAGAGGTATCTCCAGTAAGATTTTGTTTTCGTTGAATTTTTTATACAGCCAATACAATTACGTGCCAGTTATTCAATATCTTTGTCAATATTGATCCAGTACATACATGAAAGGTCAATGGATTTCATTTTAACCACTGCCATGTGTCTTGTATGAATTTCTTATAAAACCTTTTCGAAATTTCTTTAGAACACAAACCCTTGAATCATAAAGTATAGACGAGCGTGTTTCTAGAGAATATTTTTCTACAATGCCTTCCTTCCCCATAAAACCACAACCTCTTTTTAAAGAGTCTAGTATTGAACTTTAACTCATCGTTGGTAGAAATAGCTTTTGCCAAAACTTTATCGGTTATTGTTAATGTCCCTATTTGGATTAGCTGGGAAAGGGTTACTTCATCTTTGACTTCTAATTGTTCTGATATAACTTGAAACCAGGAAAAAAATTTCCAATGCTGAGTAATTCTGTATATGATATCAAATTAGTCAGATTGCAAATTGAGTGCATAACGGAGTGATCTCGTAGCTGTTAGTATAGGAAGGCCTTTTTTGCAAATAAATATGATAAGTATTGAATTATGGTCAGTGATTAGAGATAAACGTCTGCTCTTTAAATAAAGATACATTTCCTAAAGCCTAAAAGATATAAATATTTTTTAAGTATTTGATAAATTTCTGGATGCAAAAACTATCAGTATATCAGTTCAATCTAGTAAAAACTTCAATAAGAATGTCCCGAACGGTAATGGTAATGAAGAGTCATAGGGAGTTAATTAATGCTCGGTACTTTTCTCATGCCTACAAATAAATTTTGACACTCCTTTGACCACATCCACTTAACATTTTGAGTAAACTTGTTTAAAGGATTATCCATCGTCCTAAGATTCGAACAAAATTTACCATAAAAAGTCACTGAATCATTAAAAAAAGCATTTGATGTCCGGCACAATTTTTAAACAGGTGCATTAACTAATGCTGACATTTTCTCATCAATTTTGTTCTGTCCTTTCGCGTCAATTTTGTGCCTCAAAAATTTGTTTTATTTCGAAAAAAATTCATTTTATTTTCTAAAATTTGCGTTTAAATAAATTTAATTTTAGTTTATATATTTTACATATTTTGAAAGACAAAACTTCGAATTTTTTGAATGTCCATCGATACCCGTTATTCAGTCCATAAAAATAACTCCTTCCCTACCTTGAATACACTTCTGAATTTCTTTTTCATGCATGCAACACTTCATGTGTATTTAGTGTTAACAATTTTTGGCTGTCTCGATGAGCCATCATTTTTAAATTAGCCGGACAAAATTCTATTTTAGAAAATAGCCTACCCCTATTTAAGAGCGAAAAAATTTCCGGAAATCTCGGTAAGGCATGTTGCGGTACTTCAAAATTTAAATTAAGAGTCACTTATTAGTCCGCACATAATCTGATTGATCCATCAGTTTTAATACACGAGCACAAGCGGTATGTCCCACTGTGACGTCAGTACCCTTTCAATGATATCATCTATTTTCAAGTCTATAAAAATCATTTTCCACTCGAAGTGTAATGCAAATGGTACGGGCTTAACTCGGAGTAAAACTAGCACATCATTAGACTTAAACTTTAACTTTACATCTTAGCTATTTATTTCACTTAATTTATCACCAAAAACTTCCTTTATGAAATCAAGCTATTTCTTAAAATTTAAATTACTTGAAATTTTAAACATTTTAGGGAAATTCTAATTAAGATTAAATCATAAAGCTAATTGCGTCCAAGAATTGCATCTATGCCTTTCTTAATTATGTACAAATTCGAATTCTGTATATGGTTTCGATCCTTTTCCGTTATAGTTACGTAGATTAATGTAATATTCTTTTTACCTTTATAAGTTTTAAAAACTAATTTCATTGGTTGAATTTATTTTTCGCTATTTTCCGAAAATCCTTTAAACTCATTACTGATTTTCTACTCATTAAGGAATTGTTCTGCTTGCATCGACTTCCTTCAGATAGTCAGAGTTTTATTATTATTTTTTTAACTGCCCTTCATTTGGGATATCATTATCCAGTTTTAATCCGTACATATTTATTTCTTCATATTTTTGCAAAAATTATCTTCACCATTGTTTTTTTTGTTTTTTTTTTGTCATATCGATCGATTTTTCTCAGCATGACACGCATTTTTGTTGTGTCCGATTTTATTCAAAAGCCTCATTTAGCAGAAATAAACTCACGATTTTATTAAAATTAGGGTGTAGTTGTATTACTCGCATACTGTTATTATTAGCTTATAGATAATCAGTTTTCGATATAGTATTAAAAATTAAATTGTAATAATAAAAAAACATAAATTGTAAATCATGAAATTAATAATACTATTAGATCTTCTTGGTCGAATTCAGAAGTACTTTAGGAGTTCCTTTTTTTGGCAAATTATTGTTTGATTGTCTCTATAAATAAAGATAATATTTTTTTTTGTTTTCTACCACAAATTAAATTTTTAATACATTTTAAAAAGATGTAAGAAAACATTAAATTCCAGGATTCCTTAGTTTTGCATAATGCGGTCTTTACACATTCATTTTTAAGGGCATACCTTATTTCAAAAATATCGAATCAATAACGAAAATTTATATAAGAATTTAGTTTCAAACTGAAAACAATACATTTTAAGTTGATACATTCATTTATGCGTAACAAACCTTACTGAAGCACCTTTAAACGTTCAACCTCAAGCAAACATTGAAACGTCACAAATTCAGCGTCGAATTATGATGTAAGAAACTTGAACCATAATATAAAATATTTTGCTCATTTAATAAGTTATAAAATTAGAATCGATACTTTATAAGATGAACCATAATATCAAGCAATTAAGTTTATTAAGTACTTCGTTATAGAAAAGTTTATTAGCGTCAAATATTTTTATGGTGTGAAAAGTCGACACGTTTAAAGTGCTCAAAACAGCCGCTTAACTTATGTATATATATATAT
>NC_092206.1:40290679-40323838 GCF_043381705.1 Parasteatoda tepidariorum
AATAAAAACAGGATTTACTCGTTTTGAATTGATTTTTAGCAGGAGCCAAATTATTATTGCTGCTGAAATCCAAAAATTAGGCTCAAAGAGCAATGTCCTAAACACACGAAATCAGATGACCAAACTAAAAACGGAAACAAAAAGAAAACGAAAGTAAGCTAATAGTAGATAATATTAAGCGCTAAAGCTGCTTTAAATATGATCACTATAACATAGCACAATAAAAACAAAACCAAACTAAAAACGGAAACAAAGAGAAAACGAAAGTACGTTAATAGTAGATAATATCAAGCGCTAAAGCTGCTTTATATATGATCACTATAACATGTCACAATAAAAACAAAGAGAAAAACGAAGAAAATTAATAAGTTTTATTAAACTTATTAATTTAAATTAAATTATTAATTTAAAATTAATAAAACTAATTAATTTTCTTCGTTTTTCTCCTCGCTTTTATTGTGCTATATATATATATAAGTTAAGTGGCTGTTATAAAAGAGACTTGATGGAATAAACGTAAAGGTTCTCTTCACGGTCCCTTACAAGAATCATTTCAAAATAAATAATAATTATTCTATGATACGCATATATTTTACAAGACTTATACAGAACATTAACAACACTTTTATCAAATAATTATTGTTGTTTCGTATTTATAGTTTTCAAAAGAAATTATTTTTAAAGGAAGATTAACGAGAAGAGTTGCAGTTACAAAATGTTCACTGACAGTTCTAATGTCTCTAGAGAAAAAAAAAAGCAGTTGGAAAAAAAATACCAACTTTCATTTGTAGAGATCAGAAATTTAAGACTTCTTCTAAAATCAGCGCGTTAACCACTGCGACAACCTCCCCTTGGGCAAAATGTTGCTTTTGAGGAATGTCAGAACTGTTGTCCGTTGTTTCAAAGAAACATTAGAAATACGTGGCATGTTTCTATAAAAAAGAATTGCTTAGATGTCAAGCCTTTCACAAAAAAAGAAATTTTTTTGCAGAAACGAAAATGAAAATGAGAATACAAAAAGTAAATGTATCTCAAATTGAACAGACAGTTTCGGTTTTTTAAATTAGATTTCCTCTATGAAATATAGTTCAAATGAACAATAGTGAATTTTCTTTCACCAGGTTACTTCTATTCCTTCAAGTTTTGAACGGCTGCAACTATAGTCAGCATGTAGTAAAAACTGTATGTCTATTTTAATTAGTCAACCTTTTCGAAATATATATTTAGCTATCTTTCCCAGCTCAAAAATTGTTTGAAATGATAGTAACTACAAAATAGATTGTTGTTATACATTATTAAACTATTACAATACACATTAATGCTAAGAACGGACCGCTTAAAAGGCACTTTTGCTCCTTTGTGATTTCGTGCATTGCGACTTTTCAAATTACTAGAAAAAGAAAACTGATTATTATTATAATTTTTTTTTTTTACATTTTCAAACTTCTCTTAATCATTCCAATTTGAAAGTGTTAATAATTCAACTAAATCAGCAATTATTTCAAATTTCTTGTTTCCTTATTTTGTTTTTTATTACGCACCCTTTTCATGATTGCAAAACTGGATTCGCAATTTACTATCTCACTAATCTGGGCAGAGACATTTTGCTATATTTCGATACCACCTAAAGGAATGCTATTACATCATTTCAGCAGTTAAACTTGCCAAGCAAAAAACAAGTGCATATAGGTCAAATATTCATTCAAAGATATATTTCTACAAAGTATTCCTTCAAAAAATATTTCCTATTTTATAGTAACGTTAGAAGCAGGAAGCTTCAACGTGTGTTACCTGCTGTTTCTTGCTTTTAAAGATTTTAAAACTACTTCAAAAATCAAATTCTAAAGCGAAGAAAAACCTTATATTAAATCGCTCTTAAAGCTATAAGCAAGAAACAATTGAAATGATATTTTCAAAAAAGAGGAGGGGGAAAATATCTTCAATTAAGGAAAAAAAGTTACTCATAGCCGTTTTAAAGAGCATTGCAAAAACTGAATTGTGCACGATCATAATTAGGTCTCTAGTCATCTTTATAGTAATTTGACTTGATGTAAGAAAATAAGTATTAGAAATCAAAAAATGAGGAATAACCTAGAACAATAAGCAACAGAATACATTCTCAGCAATAGAAGTTTTTCTAGCTAACATTTCCCAGAGGTCTCTTGACAATTTCACTAATAACCTAGGCAAATAAAGTTAAAGATGCTCCCATAAATTGGATGCTTGGGCCGTAACTAAACTTTCCCTGAAGCAACTCAATCTTGTTTGGCAGAAGTCAGATCTTATCAAGTTTTTCTTTTTAATTCGTGTTTTTCTTTCTACGTGTTTTCTTCTTTGCATCATTCCTTTCTTTACTGGCGACAGCGAAATTATTATCGCACAATTGAATTATGACATTTTTTTATTCATTTATGAGAGTATGTCATATTTTTATATTTATAATATTGTATATTAAGTATTTCTGGGACATTTTTTTAATTTGATTTTCATAAAGAAGGCTAATACTGAATTACACTATTTAATACCTGATTTTTTTAGCTATAAATTTTTAAGTTGAGTTTCAGTTTTAAACTAATTTAAATAGAATTACTTTTGAGTTTCTTTCATACTAAATATATTTTATATTTTGCTTTAAAAACTAAAAAAAATTAATTACTTGTTTTTGTAAAAGGATTGTGTATTTCGACTTCACTTTAAAGTTAAATCTTGACAATAAACTTAAATATATCAAATTATAATTTTGTTTACTTTTTCTCTTTCAAATCTGCAGTTATCAATTGCATTGCAATTAATGATTTAAAATTAATGAATAAATTGCTATAGGTCTTTATTAAAATTAAAACCCAATCATTTTGCCTATTTCACTTGTATTATTTTAGTTCTGAAGTCCAGGCAAGATATTTTTATAACCCTTTTTTTTTAAAAAAAAAAGAAAAGAATAAATATATTTGAAAAATTCTAAAAAAACTACTTTGATATATACTCATATTCTAAAAACTATTTAAAAATCTCCCCATTTTTTTTTATTTATTTTTAAAATTTACGTTAAGGATTTTTTTTTCTTAAAATGAATCCCTTTCAGATCTTAAAACATATTTTTCTTACGCAATGTCAAACTGATATTCAAAGAAAACTTTTTCTACTGAAATCCGATATAATGCATTATTTTATGCAAAACTCTAGGCATGTTTATAAATAAGTTACATTGTATTTCGCCTTACACTTACATTTTTATTAAAAAAACGAGTTACAACATAAGATAAAAAAAACAAGACAAGATATTTTTCCATGTTTTAAAACTCTGGTTTTCCTTTGGGACACTGAAAAAAGAGTTAATAAAACAAAATAGTTATTTAAATTCAACGAGTAATCTTAAATTGTGAGAAAAATAGCTACACTTACATCTATTTTATTTAAGTTGAAAATAAGAATATATTTTCCCTTGCAGTCACTACATTCAAATAATTTGCGTTGTTTCCAACACTGTTTATATCATTGCTTTAAGAAATAATTAAATTCCAATTTAGAATAAACTGCAAAATAATTTTGAATAAGGAAACAATTTTTTCTCGAAATTTATTTTCTGATTATTTCTTAAAAATAAAGGATAATGCACCTATCAATAAGAGGAATAAATGCCAAGAATTGCTTGCTACAAAAGCAAAACACCAACAATAAATAAACTAGCAAAAAAATAAGGTGTGTTTTTCGTTTATTAAAAATCATATTGGATTTGGAGGGCATGGAACTATATTGAAAAAAGCTAAATTTCTTATTAGGGTCAAACAATTCTTCAGTATTAATTCTAGATAAGTACTTTACATGTTTCCTTAATTCCTACTAGGTGGCAGCACAGCACATGGAAAGACTGATGGACTGCTCAGAAGTCGTGACAAAATGCTTCTAAAAACGTTCTTTCTCAGTATTTCTTTAAACCTTTAATTTTGCTCTAAATTCATGGTATTTCTAGCCATTAAAAGACATGCAGCTTTTTTTAAGAGATAATTTTAATAAATAAATGTTTTTTGCCGAAATCTGGAAATATTTATTCTATTAGAATGATAATGATTTCAAACAGTCATGAAACTTAGTGTTTTTACAGATGATTGCTTCTCCCGGGTTCAAATTACACGACACAATAAATAATGCATCACTTTCTCTCTCATATAAAATAAAAGAATGCAGTTTCCTACTACGATTGAAAAGAGGCGGAAAATATGGGAATGAAAATTGTGAGAAAAAAATATTTCAGATTAAATTGAGCAACGAATAGTATTTCACGCAATGTGTTTCCTCGATTTATTGCTGTAACACTTTTCACGCTTTTCATGATTTATATCCTATATTCTTCGGTTGTTAGATTACTGTTTCTATCCAATAGAGGTATCGAAAAAGGAACTTCAATATGTGTATCCGGAAGGCATGGGGTGTGCCAAAAATAAAATGACCAACGAATGATTTATACCATACAATCGAACGAAATGCTATATATTAATCCTACCAATTTATTAGAGTTCAAGACCTCTTGTAGAATTCTCATTCTTCTTCCTTTACTTGAAAAAGATATTCGATTTTCTTTTTCAGTCCCTCTGCTTTTTCACAAACCATGAATGGATATAAAAAAGTTACATTTTGGTGTGACAGAAAATATGTGACATGACTAGTTTTTTGTGTTACGTAGTAAATATGCATCTTGTTAAAAAATTCTATGTTGAAAAATACTAAAAATAGAAAACAACCAACATCAATGGAGAATTAATATATGTACAGTATGCATAAATATTTAATGTTCCTGAAAAATGTATAATGTATAATATGCTTTATTTTTACACAATTGATAACTGATAAATTGCAATAGATTTAGATAGGATTTAGAAATATGGTTTAACACAGTAATTCACTGCATCGGTTGCTGTCACGGTTGCTGTCACATCATAAAAATTGAAAATAGCTTGTCAACCCATGACCGGAAATGTCATGTCATTGCAAATAGTTAGAGGTGCATTACTAATATGAACTGGTTGTTAGTGCACCTTTGAAACGATACATTAATTTGTTTATATTATCTTAATTTTATGCTAACTTTAAATTTCAATTATTTAAAAAGTATTGTTAAAGTTCAAATTAGATTAGAAATATCTATTTTAAGTACTTGAATGACTTGGTTACTGATTGGTCAAACTCACCAAGTAGATCGCAAATCATTAAATTTCGATAAAAAAAAAGCTATTTCAAGCGTGTCTAAGTGCAAATTTTGATAATAATTACAAAAAAAGGTAAAATAGGCAAAAAACCACAACGGTTTAGATAAATAAAAGCACTGACACAAATGTGGAACAACTACTATTTCATATTATGGAAGCACACTATTCAGCTTACGATTGCATTTACTAGCACATGTTGCAATAAAAGTCTCAATTCTCTTAATTTATTTTCCCATTAAGCATTTCTATTAACATTAAACATTTATACAACATTCCTTTCAAGTTAGTATCCATTGTATTGAATCATTCTTTATTCAGTTGATGGTTATATTCAATTTAAACATGAACAAATTGTACAAGAGAGGGTTTTGAGCAGGAAAGAGAAAACTAAAGATTAAAGCCATGATTTTTAAGCGATTTCCATAAAACGACTTCAACCAAACCTTTTCCACCTTCAGCCGTAGACCCCACGTGTCTTATCCAAGTCTAGTTTAAAACATCCGAAACCGTGAATCTGCTTTGAAGCCATTGAACTACGATCTGCATGAAAGATGTCATTATTTATTATTCGGCTCAAATTGAAGCCTTTATAAGAATGTTGTTACATAATTATTAAGTTACGCTCCACAAGACTGTTAGTTTAGATCCGAAACAAAATTTATTCATACACGGAGAAAAAGTTCTTGCATAGTTACCGAATTGTACGGAAATGACATTACTTAGTTCTGTCTAGTTATACCAACATATTTCTGATTAATTATACAGAAATAAATGGCATTTAATACGTTTATTTTGCAATTTTTCAGTGATGAAGACGGTTGTGATAATGATTCAGCGGCAATTCTGGTATTTAAAATTATAGTTCTTAATGTCACATATTTAGTAGAGAATACAAAACTGGAAAGTAAATTTAAAAGCAAAAATATTTTTTTTTTATATGTTTTAAGAAACCCTATTTTATAGTTAATCTTACTAAAATAAATAACAAAACACTTCGATAAAAAGTACCGAGTTTTTTTGGTGTTCCCATAGAGCCAATCACACAGTAAATTTCATCATTGACAGTTTTAATTATACTTTATTCTCAGATCACAAGCAAATAATTGTGACAATTTGATTCCAGTAATTTTTAACTCAAATAAAGAAAATTAACTTTTATTAATTAACTAAAAATTATTTAACTGAAAGAAAGTTAACTTTTCTTTCAGTTTATCTTGAATTTTTGCTTAAAAAAATGTATTATTACGGTCATTATTTAAAGTGGATGTTCAAAAGTTGCAGCGGGAAAGAGAACATCTGTTTTTCTTTTAAATATCAGAAATATTTTGGACTAAACAGAAAATTGGGTTTGCTCGATACGGTAATTTATGACCTTCAACTAATAAGAACTTAAAGTTTGTTATTAGCATTAATATTTATAAGACCAAAATTTAAATTCTATATCTCCAATTTTAATCATATCAAGCATTACCCTAGCACCACAATTTAATAAACTGCAAAAATTTATTTGAATAGTCACTTCAGAAATATGATTCGCCTACGGTTTTATTCAGCTATATACAAACTTTAAATCATATTTTATGTCAGTATTCGTTAGATGAAAATGAAACGCATATACTTGCTTTTAGGGAAAAAGAGTCTCAAAATATGAATAAAATATATAGCAACCTCAAATATAAACCTGGAAGTTTCTACTTCATAAATTTTTGTGGATCTAGGAAACTGGATAAATATATGTATTTATTTTACTTTAAAATATTTCAAGGGAGGAACTATTGACCAGATGCTTTAGAATAAGCCACAAAATTTATTACTAAGGATAAGTAAATACTACTGCTTTATAAATTTAAGATATTATATAAATTTAGGACAAAGCATAATAAATGCAAGGTTTTTTTTTAAGAAAAGTAAAATACTTCTGAAATTTCTGCGAGACATTTAAACCAAAATTAGTACAATGCGGTAGAGTATTAGTACTAGTGCAAGAAAGAACTTGTGCCTTATCAATTTGTGTTTTAATATTATTTCATTTAATAGTTAATCAGCAATACTAATAATAATGAAAAATTGAAATTAAAATGAAATAAAGAAACTATAAGCGAATGAAAATGTCTAAAGCTAGTTTGATTTCATGATTAGACTCGAAAGGGTTTTATTAAATATGATTTCTCAATTCCACTTTCATTCGGCAATGAAATAGGTCTTGATATTTCCAATCCCTTCTTTCATAGTAGTAATTAGATGGATTTCAATAACTTCTTCGTTTTTTCTAGTTTAAGTAGTTGTTTGAAAACCTTTATTTACTCTTAATTTTTAAAAATAAGGATTTCGACTCATAAGATAAGGATTTCGACTTATATCGTTAACCAAAAAAACAAACAGTTTATATATCCGTATTTTCAAATTACTTTCTTTCATTTATTTTCGTACTTTAAGCGTTACACTTTAGTTTAACTATTATAACATCAAGTAAAAACAATAAAAGTTTTTTAAAATTGTGTCACGATACACATTTTTTCCTTATTCTTCGAATTTTTAAATGTCTTTGGTTTGCATTTTCAATTAATTTTCATCTGAAAGACAGAAAAAGCTTTTAGCTGATATTTAATCTCCTTCTCCCTTTAACAAAAAAGAATATTGATAGCTTTCTAATTTGATGTGAAAATGTAAAATATTAGAATAAACCTGCATAAATATAATCAGACTCTACATAAGAAGTGAAAATTTCAATCACATGTTTTTTGGAAATTTATTTTTTTCACATAATTACTTTTAAAAATATTATTTTTACTAAATATTTATTATTAAAAATTACTCAAACTAGCAAATACGATTTAATAATGATTTAATAATGAATGTATTTCGAATGACTCGAGAAAATTTCAAGTTGCACTTCTTTTTTTTTATTGAAATATGAGGAAACTCCCCGTGTTTGACTTACTCGACAATCCTCTTGATTGCTTAGCAATCAATTTTCCTCTACGAAATGTAAACACGTTGTAACATCACATTTAAAAATTATTCAATTAAAAGGAATTTAATTTCTGATTACATTCGTATAAATCTAAACCTAAAAGTTTTTCTCGAACACTGCATCAGCAAACTGGTTTTTTGGAAATCATATTAATTTTGAAAACTCTAAGAACTAGTAAAATATTCTTCGGTATAGAGAATATCTATCACTCGTTCAAGAACATTCATACCTCTTTTTAATTCCATTATTTTGTTTCCAATATTTTAAATATTTGATTATAACATATTGTAATCAAATATATTAAGCAATAAAAATTACAATATATTTCAATGTTGCAATCTGTGGCAATATTTCAATACATAGCAACTATATAGAAATATTGCTATGTAATTAAATCTATAGCAGCATTTAAATATCAATTGTCAGTAAAGATATTTTTTAATTTATTTAAACACAGATTCACGTAAATTACTATGAAAGTAAATATAAACTATTTTAAAGTGAATTTTTAATTATAATAAAACGGTAACTAAATATCATTATTATAAAATGCTGTTTTATATTTTATTATAAAGTAATGAAATAATATTACGCGATTACTTTATATTGTTATCAAAGAACACTTCTTTTACTTTTAAGACTTAAATTTTGAATATTAATAATAAAAATAAAATATTTTAATATTGTGTAAAAATAATATTATAAAAGGTATGGTAAATAAATGTTGATGCTAAATAACGTTAAATATAGGCTATATAAATAACAGGTGCATGCAAATTTATATTAATTTTGTGCTGAGGACAGCAAGAGATATGTGATTTTTAAAATAGTAAATAAAAATAGTAAATAAAAATAAGAAATGATAAAAATTTCTTTAGAATGTGCAAAACGATAAGAGGACAATTATCTTATGTATGAAGATAATTTCAAAAAGTGCAAACTAAAAAAAAACTAAATATCTTTTGAATCAAAACATTTTTAATGCCAATAAACAGGTAAAGTGTGTCATAAAAATCAATTCTTGAAAAATTACTTTCCAAAAATATGTTTTAAATATTTAATAAAACCGAGGTAGTTGTTTGTGCTTTAAATTATAGATAAAAATCAAAATTCAGTAATTAATAATGGCTGTTCCTTCAATCACTTACGATTTTTGGTTTAAACTTTCTATAAAAACTTTCTAAACCTTTTCTGAAAGTAATTCAACCATAGAAAGCGATAACGCTGAACTTTCAAAACATAATAGAACGAATTTTATACGAAACTTTCTTCTTTTTTTACCAGTGTTGCCTTTTACTTAACGACACTCTTGCTACATTTTTCTGATTTTAGATTCACAAGCACCTCCAAGAAAGCTGAGTATAAAGTAAAGCACCGTCATCCTTACAAAAATATGCATTTTATCTCATACATGGCTCATTCAAACCTTTTGGTGTTAGATGCAGAAAAGCTTGAAGGGAGAAAAAATATGACCTCATTGCTTGCAGTAAAACACGCGCAAGAATGATTTTTGGATAATATACCTGGTATATGTTTTCTTTCTGGGCTGTTATTTTAGAGAAAAGCTATAAACTTGACTCCCTTTATGGAGAGAAAGTCGCATTTCAAAATTAATAGCTTTCCTTAACATCTCCTTTTATATTGGTCAATTACATCACTCGAGAGTTAATGAGCATTGTACGCAAAGGTGTACAGTTAAATGCTAACATTTAGTATTTTACGAAAAGTCCTAACTGCCCTAGACGTAGTGAGTGATAGATAAAAGAGCAGAATATAAATCGCTTATTTTATTTTGCAATTTTAAAGGATCTCGTTAGTGTACTTGATTTATACAATTTATTTTTACCAAAATTATGTTGGTAAATGTTATTTTGATCGACTATTAAATATGGAAATATGTAAAAATGAAAACTTTGTTTCCCTGCTATGATATATTTTGTATAGTATTTTTATCTTAGGTTTTACTATCCACTCTCTGCAAGAAAATGGTGCAGTTAAAAATTAACAGTGTTCCTTTTGCTCTATTCTCCTGACGTTACCCCTGAGTATATGTTATCATTAAGGGCGTAGTTATCAGAGGTGTCCAACCATAGGTGTCATCCTCAAGGTGTTACCAGAAAGTGCATGTTCACCAGGAAAGCATGGTGTTCTGAAATTACCAGGAACTACATAATTACCAGAATAGTATTGCGTCCTTACCTGAGGCACAATCTCTAATTTGTATTAAAAATACACTGCAAAAGCATAGTGTCCTTATCTTGGATTAAATTATTTTGGAGCAGTCTATTGGTTAAAGCTACCGCATAGGTGAGTTAGAGATCTCGAAATCAGTCTTTCTGAGAAATCCTAAAAATTATTAACATGCAATTTAAGCTTTTATTTATTAATTAAAAGTCTTCTAGAAGTTCCAAGAAAATTCTATTACATCACTTTCTTTGACACATTTAAGAATGATATGCATTTTTCATGGGTTGTTTTTTGATGAAAAAGTTTGAAAAAAATGTACTCTGTATGCTGGAAGTGCCTAAATAAACTGATTTGAATGCTGTACTAATCTCGTTTCATTATAAAACCAATATTTGAGATGTTTTTTTGATTACTTGAACTCAACGTTACGACTTAATACATTAATAGCTAAATCATACATATCAAGATAATTTCGTCTGTAGATTACTTTTTTAGATTCTCAGTTAAATCCTTGTGAAGCCTCTTAGATCCTTGAAGCTAAGTAAATGCATTGGCTGATTGTATACTGGGTATATACTTATTTTTATGGGGTATATACATCGGAGGTTGAACTTTAAAGTCTGGTACCACTGACAGTGCCGTAGCGAGCTTAACTCGCGCCCGGGGCACAATACCTTTTTAACGCCCCCCCCATTCGAAAACCATCTAATATTATAAGTAAAATGTACTCGCAAAGTAATAAATAAATAAAGTAAAATAAATAAAGTCATAGGCTCAAGCTAGGCATTAAATTTGAGACAAAAAATGTAGTTGAGAAAACAAGACTAGATTTTGAAATGTATATGATCATCTAGAATTAGTTCAAAAGATACCTATTATTTATTTTACATATTTATAAAGAAATATTTTNTTATTTCTTTCGATATCGTTTATTAGTTGATTTCGAACTGTAGATGCCAGAAGATGAATGAATTCATTTTGAATCTGTGGTGACAAATATGAGAACAACAAATTTTTCTGTTAACAAATTTTTTCATACTCTATTCACTTAATAATAGAATCATCGAGTAGATGTAGTAAGTAATCTTATTTGATTTATTAGTTAAGTTACCAAGAATGCCTTGAACTTGAAAGGTAGTAACATAGTGAAATATACAATATAATTTATGCTGATATTTTAATATTTAATAACATTTCATTTTTATTCTAAGCAGAGCGCAATGACAAGGACGCAAAACTGAAAAATACACACCCAAAATAACTTAAAAGTTACTATTTCGGGTATTTCACTAATTTGTTGCTGACTTCCGCAACCTGTCGCAAATGTCACGGATATGTACAGTCACGGAAAAAATATCCGGAAAGTAACAAATAATCTTTTTTTAAAAAAACAGATAATTCTCAGGCACACAGCAAATACGGCGTTGTTTGTGTCCCTTCCTAGAAACGACAAAACGCTGTATTTGTTGTGTGTTTGAGAAGTATCTATATTAAAAAATAGACGATCCTTTAGTTGTTATTTTCCGGCACTTTTTTTCCGTGACTGTACATTAGAGTGTTATTGTTATCGTTTTAAAATAACAAGCGTAAGCTACATTGCGTTTATACAAATAAAAATAAATAGTGTTCTGAAAGAAAGAATGTTTGTACTTTGTACACTGCAGATATTTATTATAACATATTAGGAGATAATTTATGTAACCACACAGCTTAGATGCCCTAAGGAAGTGCTAACAGACACAGGTCTGAAAGTAGAAAAGACGTGTCATTTCTATTATGAATATATTATTACAGTTTGATTAGTGTTCCTTTTTATTTACGAATTAACATTTATTATATTTCACTGGCACTAAATTTAAAATATATTTTCCAGAAATAAATTATAATAAAAATAAAAATTATCCAACGATTTTTTTTGTTTTGCTGACCATTTGGCGCCCCTTTGTGTGTAACGCCCGGGGCATGATGACCCCCTTGCTCCCCCCTCGCTACGCGACTGACCACTGAACTACACTGAACTTGTAGCTTGCAATATACTTCTAAGGCCTCTTGTGGCCCTTTTTCAAACCGAGTTGAAAATTTTGATATTAAAGTTGTTCTTTGCAGTGGAAAAGTGGTAAAGTAGAAGTATGTAAGAGGGAGTCCAGTGACTAAGTAAAAAAAAATAAGTAAAGGATATCATTCAATTTGAAAATTTGGCATGAAATCATGGGTTCGAAAATAAAAGTGCAGAAATTACTATATATCATGAAGTCCGCTAAGCATACTGATGGTACATTACCCATTTGGAAAGATTAAACTTTTAGAAAGACGTTAGAACATTGGTTATTTTAGTAGATTCTTGAGTCTATAAATAAATAAACAAGACTCAACTTAATGCATGTCCACTACTGAAAGACTTAACAAAGATGAAATATTTTTGAAAAAATACCACCTTTTGCCTGTAGCCTCGATGCTACTACCAGTTTACAGTCCACACACACATAAATTTTTTGAATCACAAATTTGTTAAAGCAACTTATTGTCATCTGCCTACTCAGCCAATCCACAGTTATAATGCCACAGACTCTTGAAATTCTCTCTTTAAAAATTTGCTCCGGATAAAAAATCACTTAGTTATGCAGTCATAACTTCATGTTCACTGAAGATTGCAGGACAGAAATTCTCGGCCTCGAAACAGAATGAAGTTCATGTCATGAGAATTCCCACGTACATCAGGTTTAGAAGGAACCAAAGCAGCTAATTAATAGTAATTTGAGCATTACTTTGGAATGCATAGTTTTTACTTCATATACTATTTATTCATGACCCTATATGAATACGCAACTCTCACTAGTATACAGGGAGACAGCGCACACCGCTCTGTTCTTTACTTTGTTATTATCCATCTCTTACACTAGATGGTTCCACTAAGTCAACTAAATTCGCCATATTTCATATGATTTGTAGAGACAAAGGTCAGTTTGAAGAATATATAAAGTTTCCAAATTCTGTTTTTTTTTGTCAGCAACGTTGCTGGTTTCGGAAGAAATTAATTGATATATTAGCTGCCCATTTTTCTGAATTGTTTTTACGATGCATAGGTATAGTCTGATTGATTGTAAAATTGCCAAAAGATAAGTACACTTTTTTGTGACGACAGTACTACTCAGGTGACAAGATTCATTATAAAGTATGAAATAAATTCGCTGTTGACGAAACATAAAATTTAGTAGAAGCTTTTATATGTGTTTGAAAATTTATTTTCACTAAGAAATATAACACATAATTTGAACAAAAATAAACCATTAAATCATATATATCATTTATAGATCCGGTTCATTTTAACATACATCACATAATTTGGGAAGAGGAAAATAAATGTTTCCAAGTTATCTAGCACAAACGTAATCAATTTTGTAATTAGGGCTAATGTGTCGAATGTGGAATAATTTTTTAAGTTATATTTTATCTAAACTACATAGTAAGCTGTAAAATATTAATTAATGTTAAACACGTACTCATCGATTTTACTTTTATCCTTTAAAATAATCTTTTTTTATGAAAATATTTTTTAATCAAAACGCAAATTAAGTAAGAGCTTTCCCACTACACCCTCTATCACACTACGCATTCTAGTATCATAATAACCTTACCTCATTAACCAAATTGCGTGAAAAATAGCAAAATCATAAGAATTTGATTTCATTATTTGGTGATTAAGTGAACGATATCAGTGTGAAATGTTATTAACACGCATGCGCCCTCGTAATCTCGTGAACTTGTTAAAAGTTTGTTAAAAGTGGAAACTCAGTTAAGACCGGAAAACAGATATTATCACTACCTCTGGAGATACATCATTAAATCTTCTTTCGTTAATTAGACTAACGGTGTACTCCTAATCACCTAATTTGGCATGCGTGAAAACCATTGCAACGCAGAGATTTCCGATGCATTATTCGGAGATGTTTTCAGAAATGTATCTTTCCTAAAGATTATAGAACAACGCGAGAGTTAAAGAAACTATTACTGACGATTCGTAGTTTCAGGTATGCAGATGTTACTTCAATTAAGATAATCTTTAATATATTTGTCTTATTCGTTATTCGATGCATACTTAACTGTTTTAAAGAGTGCTGCGATTCTAGAAAAATGGTTATTTGAATTACAAAAATGATTTTAAATGTATAAAAACAGAAATTAATGAAACTTTTCAAAATTTTATAGATGATAGATGTATTGAATGATATAATGGAATAACAAAAAATATATTATCTGTAAATTATTCACAACTAGTGAGCTGTGCCCCCTGCTCGCTAACGCTCGTCAACCCCCCGAAAATTGCAACGCAATCTTACATGGTTTGCTTCGGAAAACAAGCTCACTTCGCTCGCTACTAACTTAGGTACATTGCAAATGCACCAAATTCTAAGAATTCAAAGCAATCATTCAAATCCATATAACATCGTTTTTTTAAAAAAAAAATTACATCTTTTTAGTAAATACTAAGTCATTAAAATAAATTTGAATTCAACTATATAACATGTAATTCGTTAAGCCTATTAGAAATGTGCTATAGTATAAAATCTTAAAGCGTGACGGCACAATTGAGACTAATTTTTCAATGAATAACTAATAACAATAATAAAACAAAAAATTCGTGATATAAATCAAAGATCATCAAATAAATTCGTAATATATAAATTCGTGAAAAAAAGGGCTTTCGACAAAATACTAAAATAGAGATCTATCGACAAAGACTACTCACTTCTGCCTAGCTTAATAGTATGAGATTGCCGCAGCTGATAGGGTGAATTTTGGAAGAAATCACATTTGGTAAGAATGCTCTCTCTGGTTATTTCAGTTTCCGTTTTTAAAAGCGCCATATGTTGAGCCACCTCAGCTAGCTTCGACATGAGACATTTTTAGCGGTAATCATTGGTCGATTTTCTAGCGTTTCCATTCGGGGAGATGTAATGAGGCTTTTTTTTGTCGCCGTGTAAGAGAAATATATATATAGATATTCGAATAAATGAACTATTTTGTTATCTTCAAAATTTAAAAAAAAGTTACAGAATGATGCTTGATTCGAATTCTTTGCTTTTATGTTTTTAATTCTAAAAAAATTACATTTGCGTCTAAAGTGTCTTTGAAGTTTCACACAACTTCAGCTATAATTAAAAAACGATACTGAAATTTAGCAAATTAGTTATTGACTCCTAACAAAGAATCTTTGAATTTCTATAAGAGCTGGTATGTGATAAAAGGAAAAAGGTAATAACAATGCTTTAGAGCATCACAAATTTAGTATAATTTAGTATCTTATGTACAACAATTCAAATAAAAAGGAATTTAAAACGCGCAGTTAAGTGTTCACTATTTTCTACTTTGTTACGGGACAAAACAATTTTAGAAGGGAAAAATAACTACTGATAATTACAAAATACTTTTAATTATACTCTATTGCATTTATTATATTATTACCATTACTTTTTTTCATACTTTTATTTATTAAAATACTTTTGTTATGATTTTATTATACTTTTATAGGCATTTATTATTTATAAATTCCACTAATTTTTGTACATCGAAAATAAAAATACTTTGGGAAAATTAGCACTTTTTATTCTATGCTAGATTTCTTACTCGAGTAGACTGTTTTTGTTATCTGTTTTGTCAACTGAATTTGTTGCAAATTTTGGTGACTAAAATAACAACTTGCTGAATTATTCAGCTTGATCAAGTTAATCAGTTCAAATTTTTGTCGTAACGTTTTTGTCGTTTAAAGCAGTTTTGTTGACATCAGAACCAAATTCTGACATTAGAGTAAGCTGATAAAGAAAAATAATCTCATTTGATTTATTTGGTGATGGGCTAATAACTTCTGATCTAAAAGTGTTCAATCTTCCCGAAATCGCTGATTTGTACCATATCATCTCTAGAGTGTCAAACTAGGGCATCTCTTTGTAAATAGATATTAAACGAATTCTTCTCGTAGATCGTGTGTTTAAAAAATGCAACTAAACCTTAATGCTAAAAGATCACGGCAAGAGTAAGGCATTGAGCTGTCAGTGTACACGTTCGGGGTTTATTCCCATTTATGACTTTAACCCCATTTCAGATCAGTAAGCATCGATTGATGGAAGTTCACTGTAAAAAGTAACTGTAAAAGGAAAACATATTTTTTACAGAAAAAAACTGCTCAAATAAAAATACAGATTTTTTCTCTCCAGAGTTTAAAAACCGTCCACTCATTGTAAAAATTTCCAGTTTTTTTCCCTCTGTGTGTGTGCGGCGGTTTAAAGCAGTTTTGTTGTCAAAACGGTTTTTTTCATGTTTTTCCTCTCACTCATGGAATTAAAGATTTCAGTTCAAATTTTAACTCCTGCCATGCAGTTTTCTTTGCTTTACAAAAATTCTGCATTTTTTGAAATCGTTTGACGATAAATTTTTATGCTTCTTCTTATATTTCAGCTACTATTTTGTAGTTTTGAACACCGTATAAATAATACTGAGATTCGATTTTATTGCCAAATTGATACTCTACTTGATTATTGTGATTTTTTCGCAAGTTGCCAAAAATTTTTATACAAGTGGGCCACTAGAGTTTTATAAACGTTTTCACACAAAAATATTATTTTAATAAATAAGGCTATTTAAATAAAATAATTTTAGAAGTTTTCTATATTCTTAGAATATTTATTTATACGCTAGAACTGCTATGACTCAGAGGACAGAGCACTCTCCTTCTAATGGGAGACCCAGATTCGAATCCCAACATCGAATGGTTGAACGAGTATGACTTTCGGTTTACACCGACTCCAATGCTTGAATAGTTATTGAATAAAAAAAATTCTAAAAAATAACAGTGCTTAAGCAGGAGCCTGTTCTTAATAAATATCATTTTTTAGTGAAACAAACGGCTTTATACTGGCACACCAACTTACAGTCTTTTTCCCGTAAATTCAACTGACTTATTTACAGTAATAAATTGAGTATTTAAAATTGAGTATTTAAAATTGAGTATTTAAAGTGAGTATTTATTCTATGAAATGAGTGAAAAACAGGCAGTTTTAGATGTGCAAAACTTTTTTTATTTGAGAAAAGAGCGAAGAAAAGATCTTTTTATCTAATAAACTCCTGATTCTATCCACATATTGAGACTTAGTCATTTTTCAAAAACTTCAAATAAAATGAAAAATATTATTGTAAGATAGTTGTGCAATTTCAAACACTAACTTTATATATATATTTTCATTTGTTAAAGTAGAAGGTGGTCATTTTCTTTTTACTATTTTTATTTTAATATTTAATTAGTTTATAAATATATTATTAATTATTTAAATAAATTTAATCATGGGTCATTTGGTTTCTGAATCAAACAACTGTCAATAAATGCAGTTTGTTCACGATTTTCCCATTGAATGTATTTTTTAATATTTTTGGTAAATTTAAATCAGACACACCGCACAAGAAATTTATATTGCTGCGATATACATAGATATTTATTTATTCGTTTTTTTAAATATCATTGAATAAGGAAAAATTATTTAAAGAAGTCATTTTAAGAAACAATGCAGGAATAATTAATATCGAAATTGAACCTATTTTACAAAATTTTAATCAATTTTCGCCTTCTATTTTCACCTAAGCCATTTAAATGTTTTAAATATACTTAACTTAAAATTAGCTCTAGAACAATATATTAAAATAGATTAAAAATATCAATCTTGATACATAAAATATATTTAAATATGATAAATTTAAAAGTTAAATTAATTAATCCTTCAATCATAATAATGATCTGTTAAATTATTCGGCTTATTTCACCCAAAACATTATCTTTGTAGTATGTTAATAATAAAACTATCACAATAATAATCAAAATAAAAAAAATATCAAAATCGACCTCCATAATAACGTTCTTTCCATTGCTTCTTTATCAGAGAAAAATACTTCTTTATTCAACATTTTTATTCAATAAATAATAAACACAACAGATTCAAGTGACACACATTTTCAAGTTAAATTTATAATTTATTTTTTCTATTATACTAATGGGAAAAAATAAAAGAAAGAACCTAAAGTTTTCTGACCTGAATTTATTTAAATCTGTATAGATTATTTACATTCTATGCAGCATTAATGCATATTTTAGTTGTAGACATTTACTTGTATTTCCATATTTCATAATATTGCAAAAATACTACGCGCCTTTTTCTTTATAAATTACATTATGGTGGAAGAATCTTCTTTTTAGAATCCGTAACGAAAAGTATCTGCTAAATATTTGAAATTCTTTTCCAAAAACACTTCTTACAGCTTGTGGAAAACATTTTTTTTTCTTTTCCTTCTTTCTGTCGAGTTTGCAAAGTAAGAGAAAAATTTAATCCTACTCAGTTTCTCAACAAAGGAGTACACGGAACCGTATCTAGTTGTTGTGCATACATATAAAAAAAATATAAAAAAATTTAGCAGTTCAATTTCTTTTTGAAAAGTTCAGTTAGTTTTTTTTCTTAATAACCAGAAAATTGAAGCTTCTATAGCTTTGCAGCAATTTGAACCGAATTCTTCATAAATTTAGCATACCACAGAGGAGAACAGTTTTTAATGTAGAGCCAATGTTTCTTCTATATGAAAATTTTTTTGAAATTGGAAATTTTTTTTAAAGCAGTTTTTTGCACTTATTATATTTCTTACTGTGTCATTGTTCAGTTAAATTGAACTATCATCATCTATTTCTTACAATCTTCGTTG
Organism: Parasteatoda tepidariorum; assembly: GCF_043381705.1. Taxonomy (NCBI): domain Eukaryota; kingdom Metazoa; phylum Arthropoda; class Arachnida; order Araneae; family Theridiidae; genus Parasteatoda; species Parasteatoda tepidariorum. The sequence continues at coordinate 40,309,781 of NC_092206.1, forward strand.
AACAGCCGACCTAATTTACTACTACCAATGTTTAATTACGTAGCTTTGAAATTTTGAGCCAATCCGGGAGACAAGGGAACTTTTGTATCAAGTATTGGGATAAATTGGAATTTATTTATGACTTTTTTCTGGAACTAACCAACGTTTACGTTACATGAAAAGGAAACACCTGAAAACAACCCAAGGTTAGCCTAACGGCAGAGGGACTTTAATACATGGCCAGTCTATCACTCAGGTTATTTAACGTTAGTTCTTTGGTCGGTGCGAGCCGAGTGCGGAATTTGCATTGACCAGCTATCTCTGGGATTCGAACTCGAATCACTCCATTGGGAATCGAGCTTTTCATTCCATTAGCCAACACAGACTCAACTATTAACATTTGTAGCGTCAGGATGTTTAGTTATATATTAACATTAACTTATTAATAATAATTAATTATATTTAATACATTAAAAATTAGTACAACACTAGTTATAAAGATATTATTAGAATACTAGTTATAAAAAATATAGCTAGTTATAATACTAGTTATAAAAAATAGACAGCTCGAACAAACGAATGTTTAGATTATATGTGTTAAACGATGCAAGAATTACCACACAAGTACAGAATTATTTATATTTTGCCTTATCATAGGTTGAGACCAAGCTGTGCTGATTTTTTTAAAAAAATAATAAGGTCTTTTTGAGATTGAAAAGTGTAATAAAATGTCCCTTAGGTATAAAATAAGATTATGTTTTGCACCGAAAATAACCTCATCAATAAGTCTCAAATTCAACCAGATTCACACCTTATAAAATCTACCTCATATATAGCTAAGCAAAACTTTTTTATGAAATCGTGTGAAATTATTCGCACTTCAAATATACGTATTTGCTTGAAATGTAGAAAAAATTACATTTACACCTTAAAAACAACCTCTCTAGGCAGGTTGCTCATAGTAGATTTTTATCAACATCAAAGCAGTGTTTTGAATCAATGCACATTGATTCAAAACATTCTTTAACACCTACCCTTGAATTTTAGATTTTTAAGATTGTTTTGAAAACCAACTTCAAATAAACCACAAATCTACCTTTTCACTTCAAAGCTACCTCATATAAACCTCAAAAGCACTTTACATTTTCGAGAGGATTCAGATTCAAAACAGATTAAAGATCTAACTGTTTATAATTCTCTTTTTTATTTAGAGTGTAAAATATTACTATTTCACGATTATATTGAATTTATAAAAAAATCTAAATGTATTTAATGGAATATTATAAATTTTACTATTCATTTTACCTTTTATTTTTGTTTTTGTATTTTACGCCACAAGATTTTTGTTAAGCTACATTGTATTATTTTTCATGATATTTTAAAAATTAATGATATAATTTAAATTTTAAATAAGCTAAGATATCAAAGCATTACAAATTTACGTGTATTAAAATTGATGCATTAACCGAACATTTCCGAAAAATATTCTGCTTGTGTCACAGAAAATGGGAATCAAAATCTATTTTTAATGCAACGCTTTCAGATAAATCTTGAATGCATCAAAATCGCATCATAATCGTAAAATAAATTATTTATAAACTTTATTTGATTATATCATGCTCACTTTTCGGAGGAAAATGAATTGTTAAAACTTCCTAGTCATATCTCGTTAGAGATGTTCAAAGATGAAATTATTCGTAGAACAACTACCATTTGTGGAAGCTGTTACAATTTCTAATATTTTTACAATAGCCGTAGATTGAAATTGTACCATGAAACCTTTTGCTAATGACAAAGGTAATTTTTTGTGTTATATTAAAGAAGACGGAAGCCATTGTTAAGATTTTGATATTTCATAATTATATATTTGAAATTCAATTATTGAAATTTTATTTCTTAAATGTTTTAAGTTAAAATTTAAGATTTTATATACATGTGCTCCATGTAGAGTACCCAAAGCAGACGTACTATTGGTTAAAAGGCTTATAATAAACATTGATGTTTTTTTCAAGCATTTTAATGAGTGGTTTTATTTAATATATATTTTAACACTTCATTAATGAAATATTACGAATCGATTTTTATCTCCTTTATGTATTTGAATTTGGAATCATTGTTGGAACAAATGCTATTTGTCGAAGTTCTTGCAATTTCTTTTTCTTTCCAACAGATGTTGATTGAAATTGTGCCAAGAAAATATTTTTTTAATGAGTAAGGCAATTTTTCGTGTTTTGGTAAAGTAAAATAACTATTTCTGGATCCTGACATTTCTTAATTAAATAGGGATTTAAATTTCATTAATGTATTTAATAAATGCTTACCGATTAAACTTAAGATTCGGTATTCTCTTGATAGATTGAAAATCGGATGTCCAAAATAAATTTTTTATTGCAAAAAAGGTTTCTGAAGCATGTTAATGTAGTTTTGTCGCAAAATATTTCTACAATTTGAGCATGTTTTTATCCAGTGTAAATTCCCAATCCAGTGCAAATTTTGTTTTAAATCTTATTGCAGTATCCCCGACATACTACCTAACTCAATCAATCAGATTGCGCCGATTTGAAAAATTAACAAAGAAGAATTATAAATACTTTGACAACGAGATGTTTTTTCTTACCAAAACTAAAAATTTGGTACAAAATTCGTCAATAGATGGCGCTAGAAAAAAAAAGAAAACTAGTGAAAGAGATTTCAAAATGGCCTATTTACTGCAACAATAAAGAGCAATCTGAGACCTAAATTAGCAAACGAGTGTAGTACCCCTTATTTCAATTGGAGCATGCAACATGGAACAATGTTTTTTAGTTTTTCCAAAAATAATTAGTTAATTTTATTTAAACAAAGTAATATGAGAAATTATTCTTTTAATATCTAATCTAATAATATATAACTCTGCTAAGAGAATGTGTTTAGTTTTCATTTGGCTTAGTTTCCAATTATTTATTTCAAAACTGTTCTCCCTTAACTGCTTCAAAAGAGGCATTTTTCAAAAAATATGTGCAAGACAGATTTTTGAGAAGATATATTGATGAATTATTAATTATAAGATTACAATAACTCTCTAAAATATTAAAGTGAAATTTGAAACACGCATTACATAAGTTTCCGATGAATTTCATCTAACTTTAAGACATGCTTGCGAAATCTCTACCAATATACTTTAAGCTTGTAGTCGCAATAAAAGCAATATATAATTTGTTTTTTCTTTAATATATTGCAAATTTCAATAAGTAGTGTGAAATACATGTATCTATACGGTAAAAATGGATATTTGATATTGCATATAATTCTGAAAATCAATCGGCAAATAATAAATTATGATTATTTCATACTTTTGATAACTATGCTTATTATTTAGTAGTATTAATTGGATGTAATTTCTTGGAGCAGAAAGTAAGTTTGTATTTTATTTTGTTTTCTTTAGTAAAATGGCACGAAATTTTAGAAATTGTGACGCATTTTTAATAGGAATCTAACTTACCAGAATTATTGCTCTGAATGGATTCGCTAAACCCGTGCCCCCTCCCCCCGGATGACCGGTATTGCCTACTCCAGTATTCCTTATAATTGGATATGAATTAGTAATAAACAAGCTATTCATTCAAACTAAAATTTATGTTTCAAAATGATTTTTTTAAATAAGGAAAATATTTTTATTCTTTGTTCACCAGCTCAATATTTTTTTAAGAATAATGTTTTTTTCCAGCGATTTGTATTTGTCAAACCAATCTAAAAACCTTGCCTAAAAAGCACTGGTCATTGTACACAATGCCAAGGAATGTACCAAATGTGCATTTGCCAAATGCTTCCAATCATTGCATACAATTGTTTAATGAGTAGATTTTTATTTATTTGCCTAGAACAATTCTAACATCTATTATGGAACTATGTGCTTATCCGCGTGGATAACTCTGCGTGTGTAAGCCTCATGCCCGCGACAGCTCTTACATCTCCATTTCCTTCAATCAATGTGATTTGAAATTAATTTACTATCCAATGATCATCTGAGGGAATGAACAGTTCAAGGAGAAATGATGTAGACTTGGCAATGTCTCCAGCGTGCAATCACATTTAGATAATAATATATTATATTGGTATGCGAAATTGTTATCTATATCTACAGTCATTTGAATTTATAAATAAATTACGTATTTTATTTCAAAATGAAGTTTAAATTTATATTTAGTATTAATTAATGTATCAATAGCTAAGATTAGTGCTAGAATTTTAGACGTGCATTCCAATTGTTATCATGCATACAACTTGCCTGATTGTGTTTTACGTTTAACGCAAGCCAAAATTTACTTACGTTATTAAACGCAAAAACAGCGGCTGGCATTAAGATTTTGTATTAATTTGTACATGCAGTGAAAAAAATTATTAATAATTGATGTAGAATTTAAGGCATGCACGTATAAAAGCTTTTGCGCCAGCAAAATTGTATACAATGGATACAACTACACTTCAAATTAAACTAAGCAAACTTTTTTTAAGTTGTGCCAGGCAATGAACACTTCTTCATATTTATTCATGTAGAAAACATAAATATTTTGCATAGAACTAGATTACAATCCTTGTTTTGGCATATATTTGCAATGCTATTTTTAAAAGGCTATTATGTGTACTATTAATTCAACTGTCCTGAAAAGTAAAATTTGCATTTACTTTTTTTTCCGAGATAGACACTTAGTGATAATATTTTGTACATAATCGTCCATGCTGCAAAAACTAATCAATATTTAAGTTAAAACCTAGGCAAAGAGCTTTTTTGAATAGTTTTTAACTAAAATATTGATTAGTAATTAAATTTTTTTTTTAAATTTTTATTTTTATTTTTAATGAGCTGCACAATCAGTCTTCCCGATGAGCAGACCTAGTGCGCTCTCCAGAAGTGCTCCAGAAGTGGTATCCACTCTTTCAGAACCACCACAATGGGTGAGATACCGTTGACCATATTAATTTGGACGTCTAGTTTCTGCCACACTAGATGGCAGCACCGAGACTCTATTTGGATGCTAAAGTGCACTAGGAATTTAATTTTACCGGAAATGCCAAGAGCCAATAAGGCACTCCATTTAACATTATAACCATTTAACATTAACAACATTTAAATATTGAAAAGCTCAAAACCTTTACAATGCAAACTTTTGATCAAAATGTGCTTTACGTTTAACTAAGCAAAAAATTCTTAACTTTCTTACACTCAAAAGGTATTCTGGATATTGAAATTTCACTCATAATTTTCCAATCAACTAAAATTTTTTTATAATAAATATAAAAGTGTGTGGATGGGTACGTGCGTATGTTTGTTTTATAGCTCCAGTGTTGTTTGCGCTAGGATCCTAAAATTTGGAGGCGTGGATCAAAAGGGGATTTGAAATCATTTAAAAATTTAAACTTGTTGTGCAGGAAAGACTTTATAGAGCAATACATTTTTCATGTTCGTAATATTAGGCATTGTTATAAATTAAACTTCAGAAAAAAGAAATTTCGTTTTAAATACTTAAAAGATTAAGTATGGGACTGTTTTTTAAACATCACTCTATTGTATTAAAAAATAACTGCCCCCTGTGACCAGTTGGTAAGGGTATTTAATTAAGAACTTCAAATATTTTGAGATTAAAAATAGTACGGTCAAAAATCAAGAATTTTGTTTTTTCGAGATTTTGTTTTTTCTCGAGATTTCTCCTGCTTTTATTTTACCCAAATGATACTAAACTAATTAATCTTAATTTTGACGAGTTCTTCCGATTTTAAGAAAATCTCCTAAAAGGGCAACAAATAATAATAGATAAAAACAAGTTTGTAATTATGGTAATTTTATTGATTGTGTTGATATATACCTTCCAAATGTATGAATGATATCATCTTTTGAATAATACCGAATTATTATAGACATTTAAAAAAAAATTAATACGAAGAAAGGGTATTCAGCTTGTACACAAGTTAGAATTTGAGTTGAAATTCCTAAACTTTATTTCGCAAAGATTTTATACAATTGTAGTACTTCATTATTGCTTGCATTAACTTAGTCAAAAAAATTTTTGCATTGTTCCACACTATTTGAAAATTTAAGTTTGCCCAGATTTTTTCATGCATTTCAATATTTAAAGCTTAAAAATTAAATGTAAATAAGTATTTTAACATTCAGTTACTTAATTTTGTGAGTCCTTATAACCTTAATCTTATAACTTATAACTCTATAACTTTATAAATTTAATATGTCTAGAATATGCCTACTTCGTAAACTTAAGCATTCAAGAAATGTGCAAACTAAAACCAAACAAAAGTAAAATCTTGAACTGTTTTACACTATTCCAAAAAGCACATAAACCAGCATGGCTACTTTTTTGAAAGCATTTTCAATAAAAAAAATGTGTCTTTGTTTGGTGTTTTTTCCTCCTTTTGGATTTCTTTTCTTTGAAGACAATGCCGACAGTTTGGTACCACAAGTTTCAAATAAAAAGCAACTGATAAAAGACAATATTCTCAAAAAGTTTTCAATTTACTGAAATAAAAACTATTCTCCCATAAAAGTTTTTATCATTTCAGAAATTGTTTGAAGAAACTTTTTCTCTGAGTTTCTATGGGTTATATGCAAAAAATAAGAATTGTTTCTACCATATTCTTTGCAATGCTATAGAATATTTGGTATACTTTTTTTAATTAGGTTATTCCGATTTACAAATAAGTTTTAGTTGATTATAAACACAGTTTTGTTAAGTTTTTTTATCGCGAAAAATTTGAAATTCGAAAAATTCATCTAGATTATTGAGGGAATTTTTTTACCTAAAATCGAAGTTATAATTCCCCAGTTTACAATATTATTCTATGCTGAATCGTCAATTTCATAATTAGCAAGTTATTTGCTAATTATGATTATTAGTTATTTGCAAGTTATTGTTATATGTGGGATACCTTTTGCTTCATTATGTTTACTAAATGTGTTTTGTACAAAATAGTTACCAAGTAAAAAATTTACGTTTTAAGTAATTTTGATTTTTTCTAATCTAACTATTGTAGATCTAACTAACTATTGTAGCTCCATTTTGTTAAACAAAAATATTCAAAACCTTAAAATAGGTCATCTGATAACTTTTTTCTATAAAGCACATTTTTTTAAACAAATAATATGAAACACAAGGAGAAAATGTGTATGGTCAAAACTACCAGAATATTAATCATGTTTCTGTCTCTAAGAGAATAAAACTTAAAAAAATCAGCAATTTTTACAGAAGTGCTTTGGTAATGATTTTGGAAAATTTAACAATAAAATATGGTTTCATAATGTATAATACAATTTTTTTTAAAGGTAAAATTTGATAATTTTATCTTGATACCTAAGAGTATGGCACAAAAACCATTTATTCCGTTCAATTTACTTTCAATTCCATATTTCTTACTAATCGTGGGGTAACAAGAGCTATGATTTTGAAAGCCAGAATTTCCACTAAACTGTTACCATATAAACCAAACAATTTACAAATAAATGGTTTACATCTTATGTTTTAGTTTTATTACAGGAATTTTGACTTTCTTTTTACCTGAAATGTCATTACCTTACTGTACGGTAATTTTACTAGAAATTGTTTCTCCGTTCAAAACGTATTCCAATATATCAGTTTTTGGCTAATTACATTAGAATTATATAAATTGGTATTTATGCAAGTATCTGTAGTTTAGTATTGTTGGTGGAGGAATTAGAATCTGACTACATGATATAGTACAGTTAGCAAAGTCAGATGTGACTGTATTGCCTGGTAAGTGATTACAATTTTAAATAAATTAGAAACTTTATTTGTTTCTTGAAAAATAAAGTTTCATGGGTTCGAACTCCGATGGCCGAAGGCTCCCCGTGTAATAAATGGTGACTGATGCGCTTTAAATGTGTCGAGTCACAAAGTCCTCAATGTTCCCACAACAAATCAATACCTCTGGGGGAACTGGATTGGAGATTGATCGTTCTCTGATTCAGGTCAAAATTACGATCTGTGGATGAATGAATGTGTTCGCCCTATAAACGGGTGAGACGTATGGGTGTGGCTGAAGTCAAATTCTCGGCCATAGATGGCGCCACTGGAAAGCAAGAACAATCGTACCCCTCTGCCTTAACAGGCATACGAAATCATCACCATCATCATCAAGTCAGTAAGTTCTACAGAAGATCTTTGGAAAATGATTTTGGAAAATTTAACAATAAAATATGGTTTTATAATGCAAAATTTGAAAATTTCATCTTGATACCTAAGAGTGTGGCACAAAAACCATTTATTCCGTTTAATTTACTTTCAATTCCATATTTCTTACTTATCTTGGGGTAACAAGAGCTATGATTTTGAAAGCCAGAATTTCCACTAAACTGTTACCATATAAACCAAACAATTTACAAATAAATAGTTTACATCTTATATTTTAGTTTTATTACAGGAATTTTGACTTTCTTTTTACCTGAAATGTCATTACCTTACTGTACGGTAATTTTACTAGAAATTGTTTCTCCGTTCAAAATGTATTCCAAAATATTAGTTTTTGGCTAATTACATTAGAATTATATAAATTGGTATTTATGCAAGTATCTGTAGTTTAGTATTGTTGGTGGAGGAATTAGAATCTGACTACATGATATAGTACAGTTAGTAAAGTCAGATCTGACTGTATTGCCTGGTAAGTGATTACAATTTTAAATTAATTAGAAACTTTATTTGTTTCTTGAATAATAAAGTTTATTGAAATTTGTAACACTTAATGTGATAAAGTTAATTCCATCCATTTTATACTTTATTGCATTTAAATTGGCAACAAATCATCGCTTTTAAAAAATAGAGGTAAAGATATAAGATTAAATAAGGTATTTATGATGTAAGTTTTTAAGAGTTGATGCTTGTGTGAATTGTTTCAAATACAAAATTATAATAACGTATTATGTATTGTAGGGTCTTAAAGTTTATCCTATTGTGTCATACTAGTCAATTAGTTTATCTAAATCTTTTCTTTATCCATTCTTCTTAGATTTAGCTACAAAATATTTCAGAGACTTTTATGATGTCCAAAACGATTTTTTATATGATCTAGTATTTTAAGGATTTATTATAATTTCTAAGGCCTGGTTGGTAGGGTGTTGGACTCTCGTTCATGAGAGTGAAAGTTCGAATCTAGCCGGCCGAAGTCTCTCCGTGTAGTAAATGGTGACTGATGCACGTTAAATCAGTCAAGTTACAAAATCCTCCATGTTCCCATAGTATATTAAATCTCTGGGGGTATTGGATTGGGGATTGATCATTATCTGGTTCAGATCAAAATTACAGAATGAGGATGAATGAATGGATTTATGAATGGGTCCGCGCTATAAGCGGGTATGACGAGTTCTAGGTCATCGATATCGCCACTGGAAAGCAAGAACAATCGCACTTCTGATGTCTTAATGGCTTACCACAACAAAAACATAATAATTTCTGACTCATAAAACATTACATAAATATAATAGCAAGTATGCAGAAGCATCATCTAAAACATAACATAATTGAGTTTCGAATTTATTTCTTTAAAAAATTTACTGACAGTGCGAAATCTTCGGAGTTATGTAGAATACTGTATTAAGTAACAATTTAATAACAGTATTATTTATTGACCTGATAGAAATAAAAATTAATTATATTGTCTGGCAACATCTTTAGGTCTACATCTTCATCTTCACTCATTGATTATAAAATATTGCATTAAATTTATAGCTAATTCAGTTACTTATCTCAATAAATGACTAAATTTCTATTCCTATGAACTTTACGTCATATGAGTCCAACCATATAAAAACAACAAGATTATTTTTTTTCCAAAAAACCACTCCAGATTGACATTTTTAAACACACTTAATGTAAAAATTCGACTTTCACAAGTTAGATCTTTTTTCACTGATGAACTTTTTTAAATGACAATTAAGTTTCTCCTAAAATATTGGGTATGTAAGTAAAACTACCATTACAGATAATAAAAGCTCCAGTTTGACCATTGTGTGGGTGTCTGAATTTTATATTGTAATATATTACAAATGACTTGAACCGTGTATTTGGATTTCGATGCCCTGGAAGCACACTCTCTCAAAACACCAAACTACTATATAAAATTTATTGATTTGGTATTATCTGAGAAGCAATAATTTTTCTTGATAATCTCTTTCTTAAGAACGATATTACTTGTCTTATAATATTGCACTGAGAAAAAAAATTATTTTCAAAACTACTTGAATATAGAAAGCTTTACTGATATCCTGGCTCTATGGAAACACCTAAAGTCACTAAAATTTCTTAATTAAATTTCCGAAGTTTTTACCAAAGATCTTGGGTAAAAATTTTGGTTAAATTATTAACGAATTATGGTATTATAACATGTGTTTAAGTTGGATAAATGTGGTGAAATTTGGTAATTTTAACATGATACTTTAGAGCATGACATAAAACGATATATTCAGTTAAATTTGCTTTTCGATCCCGTATTCCTTATTAAAGGTTTGTAATAATAAAAACTATGAATTTGAGATAAGATTTTCTGGTAAACTGTTCCTATACGAGCTGAAAAATTACCAAACTCAAATTTTCACTTTTTATTCTTCTAATTTTTACTGGACAGATTTCTAAAAAGTTGTGACAATGTCTTTGTACATATTTTAATTGCTCTGTGAATTTATTTTTGACAAATTTAACTCTATTTCTCTTGATAAGTTTATAACAACAACAAAAAAAAGTAATAAAAATGAATAGACAAAGATTTACTATCGTGAAATATAGACGTCTTGCCATGGATTCGAAAATTCCAATTCCTGAGGACTTTATGTCCATTGATAACGGACTTAAAGCAGTAAAGGGATGAATCCAACCATAAAACAACAACGACAACTGTATATGAAGGCAGTATATTACTCCAGACACGTGTTAACAGCCTTAAAGTAGATCCTAAGCGAAAATGGCGAAGATGTTAAAGTATTTATAGGACTGACGGAAGAAAAGATAAAGTTATAAATCGAAAAGATCGAGTCAGACTAACTTATCTCCACTTTGATATCGGAATATAAATAGAATAGGTGAAGTAAAAATCTTAGTAAAAGGAGAAAAACAATGGAAAGAAATTTCTTTAAAACATTGAGACTTATATTCAGAAAGAATGTAGGCATTCCAATAGTTTGAACTAAGTTGTTATTAGATTAGTTTACCATTATTAAATATCAAAACTATTTACAAAACTTTATTGAACTGTAAAATATGTTTTCTTAGAATATTCAACCTATAACTTTATAGTTTTCCTTGCGAGATATTACATGCTTCAATGTTTAACACATAAATACCGTAACCATACGAAATTATATTCAAGTCTTAGAAATATTTGGATAATCATGATATTTTATATGATTTGACATTTTATGCGTCTTTATATAAATTTCTATTTGGGTTGTTATCTAAGCAGGTGGCTAGATTTCTGAGGTACTATATTTCTAAAAAATGATGATAAAATGTAAATTTTTATCATCATTTATCATTATCAATATGTACCTATAATCGCTTATTTCTTTTAATAATTACATAATTTTATTTTTCCATATATATATATATTAATATGTATGGTGTGGGCGAGTCCTTTATGAACTCCTGAAACAACCTTTTGAAACCTATGAAATTTGGCATACAGATAGTTCGAAACAAGAGGAAGGTCACTGCCGACGTTAGAAAACTCTAAGGCAAACCATTAAAGCGGGATGAGCGAAAAACAAAATGGAATTTTCTGATTGGTTAGTAAATTGCCATTGTTTCAAACTTAACTATTGACGTTTCAACCTCTCACATATTTTGAAGATAATAGCGGTGATATTTACTAGTTAATAGCTCTATCAATACGTTGCTCTATTTTGATCAATAAAAAGTGTTTATTGCAAGTATTTAAATATTTCTACAACTTTTTATATCACAAACAAAACAAAACGTAACAGCTGTTGCCATTCTTAATTTGGTTGGTTTGTTGGTTCTAATGCCACTAGCTACACGGGCAAGCCTGCTTGGTGAAACTGAGTAAATTTAAGACAGAGTGTGCAATTCTTGTTTTTCAGTGGCTCCATCTCTAGCCAAGAATTCGACTTCGCCGCATCATACGTCACACCTGTTTATAAGGCGGACCCATTCATACATCCATTCATTTATCCACAGATAGTAATTTGACCTGAATCAGAGAGCGATCGATTTCCATTCCAGTACCCCCAGAGGTTTTGATTTGTTAATTTTTAATTTACAATAAATATGCTCATACATTCGACCAGCCTGGCATTTCAAATGAATAAACTTAAAATTCATTAAAATAAAATTAACTGGATTAATAATATAAAAAAATATAGATATTGATAATATGAAATATTGATAATATGAATTACTGATATTGATAATATGAAATTTTGATATTGATAATATGAAATATTGATATTGATAATAAGAAATATTGGTAAGTTCTAACTGTTGATGAAATCATTATAACGCAGTGGTCTACGCACTGTTCGCTTGGGCAGTTGCCTTTTGGGTTCTTTATCAGAATCTTCGCTGAAATTATCATCTTTATTCCAGCTTTTCCAAGCTTTTAGTTGACTGCTGTTGTGGCATACACACGGAAATCTTTATCCTCTAATTAAGAGATTCTGTATGTATCACTAGGAAGTATTTCTGTGATACCATAAATCATCGATACCGTGGTTGAGTTTTCGTTGACTCCTCTGTCGCCTTTGGGTGTTTTCTAACAGTAACGATTCGCCCTTGTCAAACTACAGTGTACCAAATTTCTTTTTGTCGTAATATGCTTTAATTTTTTTGTGCTCTTTTTAATTTTTTTTTCTTGTTTCGAGTTGTAGCTTCACTTGGTCATTCCATATTTCCCCCCCCCCTTCATCAGCAAACAACCTCAAATGTAAGCACATATATATTCTAAGAATGGCCACAGCGGTTATGTTTTGTCTGGTTCTCGATAGAAAAATTTGTAGAACATAAATACGAAATGCACTTGAATGTAGTACACTCAATAAACTACTGGTATAAAACAAAAATACCAGGACTTTCTCTATCTCTTCCTGGTGACAGGCAGACCAACACTTGCTTATCCCGACTGGCTAGTGGACACCAGAAAAGTCTCACATTTTCTGCCAATCAAAAGATCTTTCCTCTTTGCCCTAAATGCCAACAGAACCAGGCATCACCTGAGCATATCTTGAACTGCCTAGGGCTGGACTGGAACGACTTTCATTCCTCTCCCCTTTTAGTTTCGGACATCCTAAATGTCAACGGATTTATTGATCTGGTTTGACGGAGTCAGACCAGATGGGAATTAGTAACAACAACACTCAATAAATATTTGTTTGTTTTTATAACGAATTTATTATTATTAAAGAAGCCAACACATTGATAACAATGATATTTTAATAATGTTGGCAAGATGTTAATTGATTAAAAAAACTGATGTAAAAAATATGTTAGATGATATAAGAAAAAAAACTTATGTACCAAAGAGCAAAAATAATTTAGAAAAGATACTTATTCATTTTGGGGAGCTGTAAAAAATAGCCATGCAATTTTTGTCACTAATGCTTTATTAATATTGATAATATGTATTAATTGAAATAAAATAAAGTAAGTTGTGTGCTGAAAAGCAAAGTAATAAGATAAAAAGCTACTAGGAAATAGAAAAACCGCAGAAAATCTTCATTCACAGGTGACACTTCATCATTGTGTAGTACTGAAGGTAATATTTATTACTGATATTATAGTAATAGATGCAGTTTTGATACGAAATCTACAACAAGGGTTCCGTAGTTTCAGTAGTAGTAAATCTAAACGTATCCATAAAGACGCTGCGAATTAAAAAAAAAATAGAATAGTCCCAGAATAGAATGGAATTCTCCGGATTTGTAAATGTAGTTGACAGTTTGCCTGTTAAACTGCTAGAAAATGATACAATTCTAAGAAAAAAAATGAGCTTTAAACTTAATTGTATAAAACAATTAGGAGAAATATCATATCAATTTATATATATATATATATATATATATATATAATTAAG
>NC_092206.1:40324597-40342833 GCF_043381705.1 Parasteatoda tepidariorum
ATATATATATATATACATATGCAACTAAACGTTCTCTAATTCATTATTTTGATCCTTGAAACGCAATATATTAACTATCCATTGGAGTAATATATGAAGAAAATGTTTTAATGAGTTAGCTTGTCGAAAACAAAAAAAAATCTACCAGCGAGAAAGGGTTTTACAACTCAATCTCCATGGGTGTACTAAATCGCAACACTTGACAAATAACTAAGAGCTGAATGAAGGCAATACTCGGCCTTGTATGCCCATGGTTTTCTTGCTCTCTATGTTCCATTACATTATTGGCCGCAGTCAACTCAAGAAAGATATTAATGGTCGCTCCAGCTGGCTTCATTTCTCTTAGCACCGCCTACTGACGTTTAACTGAAAAGAAATATTACTTCACGCCCCCTTGTTCATTTTTCCTGTTATTAGCCACTGCTTGAAACAATTTATTGACGTATTTTTCTTTTCTCTTAGATTTGCTTTTACTCATATTTTGCTTCTTACTGATATTTCCTCCAAGATTTTGACAGCGAGGACGAAAAATGAGTGAGCAGGGGGAGAAGTTAACCCCGTGAGAGATGCTTGACAGCTTCAGTTCAAATGCACGAATCCCTTTTTTCTGTGCTTCGAATACTCCCTCCAAAAGAAAATTATTTCTTTAATTTTTTTGGAAATAAATATAAGTTCATTCAGAATGAGCTTTTTGATAATCTATGTTCACCAAAACCTAAATGAAATTAGAGTTTTACCAGCAGTCTTTCATTTTTAAACTGCAAAAGAAAAATAACAGCACTGTTAAAAAGTAATAAAGCTGAAATAAAATAATGGTACGAGCTTGACAGGTTCTAAAATGATTTTCTAAGCACTGCTATTTACAATTATCCGATACAGTTAAAAATTATAATAACAATTGAATATTAAGAAGGATTCGAAATTCTTTCCGAAAATGTTCAAAAATTTGCAAATGTTCACAATCCCCACTCATTGTATGTGGTAAATCTTTCAATGCCGAAGTGTTAGCACATTTAGTGCATTTTTATATGCGTATATTTAATGCATACGTAAACTTCCAAACATAGTTAGTAAGCATATTATAGATTGAATTTATCATCATGACAATGCATTTATTATCTCATTCATTTTTAATTTATCATATTTTTTTCTTAGAAAAGAAAAATAGCTTTATATATTTATTAGCTAACTCTGCATCCATATTTGTGTCACAAATATTTCTTCATAAGACTTTCCATGCCTTATGAAGAAACCGGAACAAGATTCGTGACATGATATGTGATCACAAATAGGACGTAATGTCAGAAACTATTTTAGCGAATGCCTAAAATCTTTCAAGAAATTGGTGACAGAAGAGTAGTTATTATTATTATATTTTCGCTTTTATAAAGGTTTTGCATTTAATTGAATACATTAAAAAAGATACAGCAGAAAGTTAAATTTAAATGGTGATAGGAGGAAAAGTTCAGAAGAACCGCTTAAATTAAAAGGATCTTCAATTTTAAAATTGAATTCAAATTTATAATGAGGTGTATATAAGGGATATTTAAATTTATATCGATTTGAAGATTTGTTTTAATATTAAAGCTAAAGAAAAAAAAAAGGTAGAGAAATGAGTTAAATGCCTCGATATGGACAAAAGATCGCGACTCGGATTGAAAGGGGCAGAAGGCACACTTCTTGGAGTATAGCATGTCAGAGAGGGAATGTCCCACAATACTCAGAAAATTCGTTGACTGGGGAAAATCCAGACTAATGATAATCAATTAAAATTCAAGGAGCAGAAAGTTTGAAAAGTGGATGACTAAGATTGGCTAAGTAAGCCACTCTAAAAAATTAATGAAGAAAAGAAAATTAACGCCTCCTGTTGGCAATTTTGAGAAAAACAAAATCATAAAATCCGCTTCTAAAAGACAGCAAAACAGAGGTGAGGAAAGCGGGTATTTTCCCCCATAGGAAATTTAATATCCCCTGAGGCGCAATAACCTTTGACCAGACAAGAAAAAGGGCGAAGAGAAATTTATTAATTCTTTTCGAAAGGTGAAACTTTTGAGAGACAAAATGTATTCAATATATTTATGTTTAAATTACAAAAAAAAAATGCTTTAATTTAGAAATATTACTTTGAAATTACTAGAATTTACTCAGACTATTATAAAATTATGAATTAATATGGTTTGAGAAATTAAAAGAGAATATTTAAATAAAATTGTAACTTTACCATTAAACAAAGTGTAATGGTAGTAAAATCCCTGATCAAATTACAGTAAAAATTACCGCCATTTAGGGTACCGGTACTTTTTAACAGTCCGGAATTTTTTTTACAGTGCAATAGGTGTAATATTCAACAGGTGTATGAAAAAACATTTTCAAGAAATATATTTACTAGACAAAAATCAATCCTATAAATTTAAATGACTCGTGACCTGTTATGTTATTTATCGGAAAACCAATTTAAGATATTTTTTTAAAAAAAAATTATAAGCAGCTCTACGTAATAACTTTCTCTGATATTCAAACACTAAATGAGTGAATGTTTAAAATGTATTTGTGACAGATTATTATTTAGAAATTACATTCATCCCACAATTTACCTTTTGTAGTAAATTGTAAATATCATTAATTAGGAATTAAATAGATATTTAGGAGCAAAATTCCAAGGCTTAAATTCCGAAATATGGATTCAATTTCTAAAACTAAGAATAAATAAATGGATACTGAATACTATTTATGCAATATAAAAATGAGTTTATAATTTATAGAACTTATTTAATTGTTATTGATAAAGTATTGTTCGCAATTAGAAATATTTTAAAAGAACAATAAGAAAAACAAAAGGGAAAAAAGTAAATGCTTAAGAAAAACCCTTTCATTTTCATCTAGTTATGCACACGCATTAGAAAAAAATGTCATTAACTCAAGTACTTTGAGAATCTAACCTCACGTATTTTTCTGACATTTAAATTAATATATTTATTTTTTTCAAGAGTAAATTACAACTTATGAGGTGAATTTAAATCAACTGGAAGAGAAAAATCCAATTATGTTCCTTAAGTGTTTCTTAGCAACTATGATTAGTAAAATGAGACATTTTCACCATTAATTTCGTTTAATTATTTCAATTCATTTAATTTCCTTTATTTGTGTAGAAATTGTTAAGGATTTAAATAATGAACTTTTCTAAGCTTTGAAATTCCTCTTTTTTTTCTTCAGTATTGAGAACAGTTTCAGCTTAATCTAATCTTTAAAAATTGTTAAATNGGCTTTGATAAATATATATATATATATATATATATATTAGAGCGAAAACAAATGTGTTTAAAAGCATAATTATCTGTTAATGTATCTTCCTTCCTTTTTCATTTCCACGACAGTTGAGAGCTAGCGGTATGGTTTTTCCAGCTTTCCATAATCTTCCCTGTTTTGGCAACAATTTACATTTTTATCTACTTTCAAAGTGTCAAAATTTCTTTCAATACAATTTATTCACCTATGCCATGGTTTTTTACCTATAAAAAATAAATGTTTCGCAAGCACTCTTCTCAAGGCCCAAAAATCGGTCTGTTTTAGTTTCTACATTTTGTTAAGCTTAACAAAGTCAAGTTTTTCAAATACAGGGTTATTCATAATTCCCTCTGGGATTTCGAAGTGTTATAGTAAAAAACGAAGTCGAATATGGCAAAAAAGAACATATGAAATTATTCCAAAAGTATTCAAGTTTTAATTTAAGCAGTTGCCGGTAGATGGCAGTAACATGTACCACTGAAGCCAGTTGTAGTAGACATAAAGTTATAGTAAACAGAGGGAATTATGAATAACCCTGTATTTTGTACACTTCTAAGTCTGTCTTTCTCTTCGAAGAACCATTTATTTGAATTGCATCTGGAATACGGTGGAGGAATTATGTTTCAAAAATTGCTTGGTATTGAGCTAAAAGCAAAGAGCTTTGGTTCCATTCCTGTTTTTAGCTTCAGACCCACATAGAATCAGATCGATAGATACCAGATTATTTGAGAAATACAATGACTTAAGCCAAATTCTAACCATAATAAAATCACCCTTAGTAGTTAAACAATTTGGGCTCATCTTAGACTTATATTGACAAAACTTGATCTAATGCGCGTTAAAGGATTCATTATAGAACCAATATCCCTATATCGAATTGTCAGATCTATTCTATGTTTTATGGTCAATATACAATCAATACAGACCTTATATAGAAATGTCTAATCCAGTTTCACATCAATGTCACAGTTTAGGAAATTGTTGAGCCTTAAAATACATGATTCCCAACCTTGCAATCGAATGTTGCAATAATGCTTTACTATTTCCTTTTAAACTCGTTTCAACACCTCATCATAAAGCATCAAATGAAAAAAAAAAGTTAAGTTTAGCTTCATCACTCTGAAACTGGTATGCAGCAAAGATTGAATATAAGTTCAACCTATCACCAAAAACGTAGTTTAAATGTGGTCTCTTTAAAGCATTTTTACTTGTGGTCACTTGAATCATTCGCTTGAAATTTGGTTGAGCAAAAATTTAGTTCGTCATTTTATCAAAAAATTGTTTTCATTAAATATCTTAAATTTAGTACAATATTTTATCTAAAACTTCCGTTAAAACCAAACTTGGTGCTTGATTTCAAAAAATTGTATCAAATGCTATCGATATCAACAAATGAGAGAAACAAATGATATCTAAATATAACTATTAAATTCCAATCTCATGGCATTATAAGATTTGTTAATTTTTAAAAACAGGCGATTAGTAAAATTATAATTTATAATATTTTTTAATGAAAATTCAAAGTGGAATTCGTATAGTGTGAATAACTTTATGATCTCCCACGCACATAACATTTCTACAATAAGTAAAAAAAGGTAAACTATGATTTCCTTACAAATTTAAAAATGTGGAAAGATTATATCGTGTCGCACAACTATCAAGGCAATGTAATAATTTTACCAAGTTTCTCAGTATAAGCGATTATATGAATTGCATTTATCAAGCATTTTCTTTAGCTTTTAAATACTTACTTAGATTGAAAGCATATTTTTATTTCATATTTGTAAGTAATTTGAATAATGCATATAAAATTTTCAATTGCGCATTTTTTTTTCAAATTTACTTTTATTTTTAAATTTCTTGCACCATTTTTTTAAGTGTCTATCTTTAATAAATTATTTGAGAACTAATTAATGCTTTACTCAATATAATTGCTTTTATGTTATTTGTTTTGTATCTAAAATATTTAACTATATCCCTTTATGGGAAATTTTTCCCTTATTAAATTTTTAAATTATAAATTCTTTACGTACTTTGCTCTATAGTATCTACTACACCTTCTGAATTAAAATTTAAATACTAAACGCTAATAACATTAAAATATAATATAGCCCTATCTGAAAAAAAATTAAATCAGTATGAAATAAGTGATTTCTATTCATTTTGAGGAATATTTTTGAGAATACTATCAAGAGTTAACCATTTTTTAAATGCAGTAAATTTACTTGTTTTTATTGTTATTATTCAACTTTTGAAACTTAATATTGCGCATCGAATATGTACACTGAAATCACATAGAGTGTTCCGTAATGATCACCCTTAATGTATATTTTACAAATACATTTCAAAATGAAGATAACGTGTTAATATGTTAGTAGTCGCAAGCTAATATTTTGATGTAAAAAAAACTAAAAACACTTTCGAAATATGAAAATTAACCATTGAGGAAAGTGGGCGAATTAAACTTCGAAACTCCTTTGACGATAATTAAAAACACTTTTAAATTTCAATTGTAAATCAAACAAGTTTGATTACTTTTTTCTAACCATCTCTTTCAATAGTGATTTTTTTACAATTTCAAAAAGGCTGTTCTCCTTATTACCTAAAAATTGATTTGCCTGCCTCAATGTCCATTTATTTTAACTCTTTTTTTTTCAGAATTTTTTAAATATATATTAAAGGGTTTCATTACAAAACACCTCGTAAAACAAATTCTCACTAAAAAATTCAGATGAATTCCAACGAATTAATTAAAGAGAAAAACTGAACATTCAAGATCTCAAATCAATATATAAATCAATTCACAATCAATTATTAAAATAGGCGTATTTTATTTCACTTAATCAATATCTGTCACTTTTATCAGTATTTCTGTGAAACAATCACAAACTATTTGAATTTTATATTTAAGGTATCAAGACAAAAACTTTCGAATATCAAATTACAGATGGCATTTTTTAAATAAAATATATCGCACCCAACCAACCTAATTTTCAGATTTTATTTAAAATAAAAAATGATTTACAAGAATAATACGAAGTAGCTTGATGTTTCGAAATAAAATTAGATGAATAAATCATGAAAATTTCGTATTTGGAATAAGATTTTCAACAATCTCTTTTGTTTCACATTTAAAACCTAAAAATTATGAAACTATCCATGTTGAAAAGAAAATTATTTTGAATCCCGCTTGAAGAAGCCAATATCATTCTATCTCAGAGGATATTCAATTTCAAATTAGGATATTGGTTCGTAAAATTACTTTTCTGAAACTGTTTAAAAGCTTTATTTCTTACTAAGTAAGTTTTCCTTATAGATTCATATTTTGAAATTTTTCTTTGTGACTTACTTTCTTTTCTGAACCATGAAATCAAAATATTTAATTTAGACACTGAATTTATATATCAAATGACGAGTGATTGTTTCCATTAAGTATAATATTCAATGATGCACAGCATTTTTTGAATAAAATATATCTGTAAAATTATCTAACAGGATGATATTTTGAAGAAAAAAAAGTTATAATTCTTACTATGCCCCGAAATTTCACTTTACAAATGTATAAACTGAATCATTTTCAATTTTAATAAATGTTTTCTTAATATTCAATGAATAACGTATAGATTAATTTCTAAATAAGAATTTATAGAATGTATAATTATTTTTAATAAAAATATTAATACATAATTTTTAATTTTCTAGTTTTTTTTCCTTGTATCGTTCTTTAAATCTAATGTGACAGAATTGTTAATAATATAAAATATTACATTTTGAAAATAAATATTTATATATGTTTTACATTTATTGCTTAGTAGTATATAATAAAATAAAATAAGCAACGGACTATTAATCATAATGGGCATTATTTAATTAAGATTTCTCGATTAATGGTAACAAATAAACATGGTATAAATTTAAGACTAATAAGTAATGACATTTATATGCAAAAAATAGCAATTTTTCTTTTTAGTGCACGTGGAAAAAATGCTCGAAGTATGCCACACTAAACATTGTAAAATTTCGATCCACTGAAACACGAAATTTTTGTTAGGTCTATAAGCTACTGATTTTATGATATAAGCTTGATACCCATATTTTATTTTATTTTTAACCGTAGTTGGACAGCTGACCCACTTTTCGAGTTTACGACCAATATTCAACAGTAATTTTGAAC
The DNA here is from genome assembly GCF_043381705.1 of Parasteatoda tepidariorum. Lineage (NCBI taxonomy): Eukaryota > Metazoa > Arthropoda > Arachnida > Araneae > Theridiidae > Parasteatoda > Parasteatoda tepidariorum. The sequence goes on from NC_092206.1 coordinate 40,332,057, forward strand.
GCAGTCCAGAAGACGAGAGAAATACTGGATCAAGTATAGGGAGAAACTAGTGTTCGTGGAGAACTTTTAGATGGAACTTACCCAAATTTGCTTTGCGTAGAGAAGAAAATAACAAATTCTTTTCACGGTTAGCTTGATGACAAAGTATTAACCCATGATACATTTACCACTGAGGATATTTTACGCCACTGTGATCGGTGCTTGATTGGTTCGTATCGATGAGAGATCTTTGGGATTTGAACCCGGTTAAACTCAATCAGGAGGAGAGCGCTTTATCCCTTAAGGTCTTGACACCATAAGGTCTTGATACCGTAAGGCCACCATAGGTCTTGATACCCATATTTTTTATTTTATAAGTCGTGTTGAACAGCAAACTCAATTTTTAGTTTACGACGGCAGATTTTTAACGCCATAGGTTTCTAATTTTAAATCCAATGCAGAAGTCAAGAGGATTTCTGGATCAAGCATTGGGAGAAATTTGCCTTTGTAAAGGACTTTTTTGTGGAACCAACGCACATTTACGTTACATAGAGAGGAAAACCACGAAAACCTCTCATTGTTAGGCTGACGATTATGGAACTCATGATTCGTCTACCACTGAGGATATTTTACTTCAACACCGCTTTTGGTGCGAGTCGGGTGTGAGTTGACCTTGTTATAACTGGAGCGATTCAGGAATTCTACAATAATTTTTTAAAATCCGCAGTCGTGACCTCAGACAATAATGCGTAAAGTGTTATCTAAGCCTGATGGTGAGTTGAAGTGAAATTAGCGGGTTTGTTTGGTTCATTTGGGCTGATCAGATTATTCTCTCTCAGTAATCCAGAAAACTCTTATAAAGGTCAGTGTCTACAAAATGGGAATGATAAAAGCTTAAATACATGAAAAGGCACAGTTATCAATTTAAAAATTCGAGGAAAAATTAATCAGGATGGGAAGCATAACTTATCCTGCATTTATTTTTTGCGTTCATCGTTACACATTTCTTCTTGGTTTTCCTTCTTCGGTCACCACCATCTCCACGGCTACCAAGATTAGTCTTGCTCCCTCCATCTTATTTTTTCCTTCAATCTTTTTTATTAACAACGGTGAATTTTCTTGCCTTAATCCAAAGTTATTATCACTCTTACTAAATTTTTATTTTTCCCACTTTGTAGTATCACCAACGATTATCATCTTCGTTGAGTTTGAAACACCTCGATATTGCTCCCATATCAACTAAGAAATAAAAAATTTTAATTTAATTTTCAAGCTTATTTTTAGCCTCAGATTTCTTAATGTTGTTCGTTTCTATATTTAAAGAGTTTTATTGCATTTAAATCAAGATATTTTAATGTTGTTTCAACATTAATGCCATTTTAACAATGGTCGGTCATATTTTTTTTTAGAAAAGAACAAAAAATAGTTTCTAATCTAGAAAAAACCAAAAGACGCAACTCAAATACCCTAAAGAATACATCCATGATTATTGATAGATGAGAATTATTTGCTATTGTTTATATATTTTTTCCTTTTCTGTGGAGATGATAAGAAGTCTTCGAAGAAAGAAGAAACTGGGCACGAAGGGAACGCAAAACAAGAATAACATATGAGTTCTGACTAGTATGGATTTGTAATGATTGGATCATCATTAATGTGCAACATACTGGACAGAAAACGGGGCAAATATGAAACAATGAATAATCCAATGAGAGGAAAAATTCACTAGCTTATCTCAGCAAACGTCTGGTGAAGCATAATATGTGACAAACATATGATAAAGAAATGCAATATTGGATATTTATTTTTATGTTTAGCGTTGTTTGTCTTGCACCCAGAAAACAATAACAAATTTTGCTGCAGTTATTTAAACTTGTAATTCAAAGGCTCCGTAACCGTGGGAAATAACATCTTTTTAGAGAATAAACAGTTACTTTTATAACTGTTAAGAGCTTGTAACAGCTGTTCTTCACTTTTGAGTTACATTCTTTAGACAATATTCTTAATGCTAATAAAAACTTCAATTTCCAGAAATGATCAAGAGATGTATTTTAATATCCTGAATTCCTTTTAGAAAAATTTTTGAAAGGAAATTTCTTGCATCCTTGCGTTAAGTTCTTAGGGCTCAAAAGTAAGCTAAAATTTAGAATAATATCTTGAACCGAAAAATTTTGATTTAAGTAAAGAATCTTGCAAAAAAATAATAATAATGAAAATAACAAAGCGAGTTAAAGCATGTTAAGAGGCCAGTTTTCATTTTATTTGATAAAAGGCGTTGCAATCAAAGTCTTACAATTACTGAATAAATGATAAAATTAATGGTATGTTTTGAAATATAATTTGATGATTTGATCATGTTTCTTCATAGTATGGAGTGAAAGCCATTTCGTTTTTTCTATTTTTTTTTCAGTGTTGTATATTTACAAAATGTGCAGTTAAAGAGAACTATACTTTCGGAAAGAAGAATTTCCTATGAACTATTACCATAACGAACAGCAAATATATCAAATAAATGACTTACACATTATAATTTTTGTCCTTTTATCAGATTTTATTTCCTTAGAAATGACTTATAAACATAAATAGGAATTTTAGCCTGTATTTTTTTAATCGTCTGCCAAAAAAATATTACGATTTTACAAATCGTAGCTTATTAAAAAGCATTTTTTTCTCCTTTTTAAATTATTAATAATGAAATCAACCGAAGATATCAAAAATACACTAATGTCCAGTCCATATATTACCCAGAATAACTTTTGATGTAATGATCAGATTTTCACGTTCTAGAACTCATTCTAAGTGGTTCGAAAGAGTGGCCTCAAATATGTTAATTAAATAGCGCAGGCGATATTTTAAGCTGAAAAATCAGACAGAAAAAGTTTTGTTTTCTTTTTTAAAATAAAAAAACTTTTATGGACGGATTCAGATTCCTGACTCCAAACATATAAGCACAGTGTCCGCAATATGTGACCCGATAGTTTGGTCAGGAAATGGTCCAAGCATTGTACCCTTAATGCTAATTTAATTTTTCGCGCATTTCGCCGTATCTTATGAACAATTTAAAGTGAATTGAAAATTTCTTGAACACAATTATAAATTTTGTTGATTCAAAGATAATTTTATGCAGGAAAAGAGCTTTTGGTACTAATTTATTATTTTTTAATACTTTATTTAATGATAGTTGGAAACAGTTTGAATTGTAAGGTATAAAACTTTTGCACCATTTAAAAAAATGCTATTCTGCATCGCGAAATACAAAATTTGAGAGAAATCAACTGAATTTCTTATTAATCGAATTTTTAATATAAGGCTTTTTTAGGCCCCCGAACCATTAAGATTATCAGAACCATTAAGTCCTAAAACCTGAAGAACCAATCATTAGACAGAAGTTATTTAGGGTGGTATGTTACTTTGCGCACTGTATATATACATTTTTCTTCATAGGCAATTACTTTGTGGCACATTTCTGATCAGAAAATCAAAATTTGTACTTGTACTTTTTTTTAAAAAAAAATAATTAAAATTTATAAAAATATTTGTAAATAAAAATACAAACAGATTATTTTCTAACATACAGAGAAATAATTGTTTATGTTTCTAGTGATGCATCTTATTTCATATGCCTAAAATATTTATTCATTACAACGATCTATTTTTGTACAAACTCTTCCAGCTACGTTTTACAATTTTGACGGTAAAAAATAAGATAAGGTAAAAAATATTAACCGGTAAAAACTAAGACAAAATAGTCATAATGCAAAAAATGCATTTTCATAACAAAATAAAATGCATTTTTTTATTTAATAAACCTCTTTTGAAAACAATAAGGAAACTTTTTTAAATAAAACTTTCTTAGAGTATTTTTTTATACCTGAATTTAAATTAAATCAGTAACTAACATCAGAAAACACACAACTTTTAAATGCAGCTAATTTCCAGCATTTAATTTTTAAGCTTAAATTAAGTCTAAAGTAATTAATGATAGCATTAAATATTTGCTCATCTTTCTTTTTTTTTTGCAATGATGGTGGTTCTTGATTTATCGCAGGATGTCAGAGACAATTCCCGGTTAGAGATGCCAAAGTGACAATGTTTCTCGAATTAGTTAACTTAACAAATGATGATGACAGTTTTAGTAGATTTGTAAGGTTTCGTTTTGTCTAAATAATTGCTGTCAGTCTTCCATTATTTTGAATAAATTTGAGATTTTAATGTAATTAAAATTAATTTAAGTTTACAGATAAACTTTACAGTTCGTATAATATGTGGCTTAATTATCTCAATTATTCCACAGCAATAGCGTTACGTATGATATATATTTATTTATATTTATTGTTATTATATGTATAATTTTAATTCTACATTAATTGTAATAGATATTTAAAGTAATTGGCCATGCACTTGTAAATTTAAACATAGGCTAAAGCAATACAATGGATTGAAAGAATGCAAATTTCAAAATTTCTGAACATGAAATTTTAAAATATCAATCGTAAAAAATTTACATATTTTAATAAGAATAAAAACAGCAAAAATGTTTAAAATCGGTTCTTGTCTTTAATTAGTAAATCGAACTAAAAATTAATGGAAACTTAGAATAAAATCATGCCTTTCTTATTAATTTAGGTTTTCTAAGGCTTATGAAATAAACATAATTTAGTTTCTTATGATTGTTTGATAGTTAGAATAGCATTAAACGGTGAGAAAAATGTATGGTCAAGACCACCAGAATATGGTAAAATTTACCGAGTTCCTAGCCTAGGCTCCAATGGCTCGGTAAATATACCAAAAAACGTACGCTGTGTTTTTTGACAAATGAGTAATAATAATTTATGAAATGTGTTAAAGTTCGGCAAAGGAGTAAATTTTGGTAATTTTATATGGATCTTACTTCTCCCTTTAATATTTTTACTAAATTAGTGGTAATAAAAACTACAATTTTAAAGACAAGAGTTTCCGGTAAATTGAAAAAAAAATTACCAAATTTGTGATTTCATACCATATATTTTAAATTTATTAACAAAATGACTTTTTTTAAACCTATACAAAAGCGGTCATTTTATCAAACTTTTTTCTCAGTGTTTAGGTTACTAATCTTTCATTTTTTTAATTTAATAAAAAGAAGATAAATTTTGCAGATTTTCATGACCTGTTATTATGATATTATGTTTAATTTTATTTATAATGGAACAGTATTCAGTCCATTTTAATACAATTATTCATCTACATGACTTGCACGAAGTTCTTTTTGTTTAACAATTCTTATTTTAAAATATTTTCGATAGAGTTTTCAGAATATTTAAGAAATATGAAGAATCAATTAATAAAGTAAATTATGTTGCTACTACACACATTATTCAGAGAAAAATTAATAATCTTTTCGATGAAGCAAAAATAAAATAACCACGTTTAATATCCTGCATATGGAAAATTTTAAAAATTCAAAATTAACTATACACACAGTAACTGATTTTGTACACAGTATAGACTTACTAGCAGAAGAACAGACTTAAAATTTCTTTTTATGCGCATGTGGATTTTATAAACTCTTATTAATATTTACGGCTTTTATCAAAAACATTGAAACTCAAGTAGTCTAATTCCTAATTTCCAAATCTTTTCCCCTATATTTCCTTATTATTTTAAGCCTCTACTTATATTTAACGATTATACCAGCAAGTAAAATCATAAAAGCCTTTTAAAATTGTGTCTTGATACACTTTTTTCCTATATATTCCTAATTTTTAATGTCTTTGGTTTCCATTCTCATTAATTTAGAAATAAAAGACATCAAAAGCTTTTAACGGGTATTTAATTTGTTTCTCTTGTTGTATGAAATTTGTTTTAGCTTGAGTTGGTGCTATGGAAAATGTAAAAGATTCGAATAAAAAAATTTTCATATATACCTTTAATCGATATCTAACTACGAAAAATTTTCCTTTAATGTATTTTTTTTCGGAATAAATTGTTTTCAAATAATTGCGTTTCAAAAATTATTGTTATTAAATATTCATTAAGAAAAATAATGCAAAATTTGGTTAAATATTTATTGACCCAAGTATCTTTTGAATGACTGGGGAAACTTTGAAGTTCCTCTTCTTTTTTCTGATTAAGAAACAAGGCAACTTCGTTTCTTTTTCTCTTCACTCACCAATCCCCATTCCTTCAATCGTTGCATGCAATAGTTTTTATTCCATGAAAAACAATTCATTTCATTTTTCCTCCTTTGCTTCCTTTCGTTTTATTAACCAGAATTCTTTTAACCAAAAATACCATTACCATACTACAAGTTAATTTCCCTAGAATTTCTTTTCCTTGAAGTAAATTCTGATAAATAATTTAATTTTTTACGTTCAAGCAACTTTCTAGAAATGAAATTACCATTTTTTCTTCATTCTCACCGTGTATCTCTCTTTTTTATTATGCTAGATCAGAACAAGCCGAAATTCATGTTTGCACATGGAGTTCCAATCTACACTCTACCCAATTAGCCATCCAATTTTCGGGGGAGGAATTTTCACTATGTTTAAAACTTTTTAATTTCCAATGAGCTGCACAATCAGTCTTCCCCATTAGCAGACCTAGCACGTTCTCCAGAAGAGGTATCCACTCTTTCTGGACCACCACAAAGGGTGAGATACCGTTGGCCATGTTCATTTGGACGTGTAGTTTCTGCCACTCTAGATGGCAGCACCGGGACTCTATTTTGGATGCTGAAGTTTACTAGGAATTTAATTAGCCAAGAGCCAATAAGGCACTCCAGGGATCTTTTACATGCCGCATAGTCATGCGACATGGCCGCTGAGAATTTTCCTCATCCCGAAAATCCGGTGTCTGGGACAAGGATCGAACCCGCAAACTTGGACTCAGAAGGCCGACGACAAACCAACTGCGCCACCCAGCCACATTATGTTTAAAACTAGTTTCAAATATTTTCTATGGAGTGAGTTTCTTTGGCTAACTGAAGCGTTAAGGCTCCTTTTTTATACCTACTGCACATCTAATTTACGATTTTTTGGAACATTGAAGCATAACTGTTCAAGACTCCAGTCCTGCTCGAATATTCCAAGCTTCATATTCATGTATTTTTATTCCAAGTCATCAGACATAATTTTAACACACATTTCCATTTAGTGAGATTTTGCTGAGACATTTTGGTATTTTTCTAATGCTAGTTCTGTTAGAATTATGCGCCATTTAATTTCGTCGTCACTTTCAAAATTCTTTTTCTTTGGGATGATTTATCTTGGTTAATAACATGTAGCTGTGTGATATGGTCGATTTTATAAGTCTTCTGGACAATGTCCCAAGGTGATTGCCTTTAAAATATATAGCTGAAATTTCTTGAGCAAAGACTTAATTTCGTACGACCGGAGATAAACTTCAGAGTTTCAGATTACTTTGAAATAATTATTTGGAATTCTTGTGTGGTATATCCTCTTTCAATGTTACGAGACTTAAGTGAAAATCGCTCGAACATTCTACCACCAGCCACATTAGATAAATACTTAAGTAGTTTCCTTGTCACTCCCATGGTTTGGAGTGTGTTATCATACTTGTTACAGAGGCGGCGTCATTAAAAAATTTGTGCGAGCATGAAGTTAGTGATGGATATATCCTTGCAACACTAAAGTCTAGATAAGCTATACCTCATTTCTCAAAATAAAAAGGACTTTAAATGTAGAGTAGACATTAAAAAGGATCCTTCAAAAGGCAATTAGTAAGCCAAAGAATCCTACTTCATCGAAACTCTTTGCAACTAGCTGTAAATATAATGTAAAATACACATCAAAATATTGGATGGTTGGTTAAGTAGGGTATAGGTGTAACTCGATATACAATCACCTTCATCTGATGAGCTTCTGAGTTATTCGAATTTATCATACGAAGCGAAGTAAAAATTACAAAAAAAGTTTCATTTTTGAATTAAAAAAATTAAGAGTTATCATGACTGCGTTTTGTTTAGGAAACCGGAGTTTTCTTCATTATTAAGTGAAGAAAACCACATAATCAATAACCATTAACTGATACAACGTTGAGCAATCTGAAGTTGAAATTAACAGGCGGCTATGCAGGACATTTTTTTGCTAGAATGGTCTTATAAGCAGAAAAGATATTGTTTTTTTGTTTCTTTTTTTATTCAGCAGCATCTGTTGACGAACTCTGATAATAATTATCGAATTTGTGTGTATATATCACTTGTTTCCTAATCAGAATTTAACAGACTATGCATATTTTTTTCGTTGTTCTACAATTGTTTTTCCTTTCAACCTCTGGTTCATTTCTGAAAACCTGATCTATTTAAGGTACAACAAGATGCATCGAAACTAAACGCGGACAAAAATTTCACTTTATTCATTACATAATAAACACACGCACCAGTACGAACAAAACATAAATAAACGAAAGTTGTGCTTAAACTTATTGATACTTAAATATAATGAAGCCCTCCCTTGTTATTCTTTCAACAAATAATTGGGTTACTTATACTGCTGATAGCTATCCATACGCATAGTATTTGTTTCTTAAGCTTTCAAGTGAAAAGATAGCGAATTGGTAACTTGGAATTTGGTTGTTAGAAGGGAGTTATTGAAATTGTCCCGATATCTGTAATGCAATTCCGATACATCCATTGACTCTGAGAAAGCTAAGAATGACAATGGTTTGCTCAGTCTTTGGCAGTTTCAGATACTTTTTTTTTACCTTTTGAGCAAGGAACTATTGGAATATCTTTTAGCTCTCAAACATGCGAGAGCTACTAACTGCAGGGAATACTAAGAGAGCTGCTGTCAAAGAATTGATTGAATTTAGCAAAGTGGATTTCCTTTCGGTTGTCCCGGACCTTTGTAGGAAATAGTATGGCTCTAGTTTTTATTGTTTGCTTAGAAAACAATTGTTGTGGGTTGGGATCTTCTTGTTTGTTATTTGTTTATTGGCTGAAGTGTGTATCTCGTAAAAACTTTAGAAAAGAAATGGAAAAACATATAGTTGTCTTTTAAAATATATTTGAATAGTAAGACAATTTAAACAACTTTCAAAGGCCGAGTCTTTTGTATAGTATCGTTTTACTAATAGTTCCGCATGTTTCATATATATATATATATATATATAAAGTAATAAAATGTAGACAAAACACGGAAAAAATTACGAATAATGAAAAGAGATAAAGAAAATTATCGAAATAAAACAAAATTAAAATTAACAAAAAGGAAGAAAAAATCAATAAAAATTCAGAAAAAAATATATAACCTTTTCATCAGCTAACACGATTATATCCACAAAAAAGAGTGTTTTCAAAATATTGTATCAATACAGCCAAAGATAAATATATCGATACAATAGTGTGAGGAGCAGGCAAAGTTCGAGTGGCGAATTCAAATGAACTTACAACAACGGGATGAATTTCACGAATGATTTTAAATATTTTCGTAATAAGATTGCCAGATTACAAAATATGAAAACAGAAGAGCAAATTGAGGTATAAGTGTAAATAGAGGAATTCCATTGTATAGCGCGTTCTTACAACAGTACGGAAGCGTGTTTGATTTTTCAGTTACCAAGGATTGGCCCGAAAATGGATGTGCGTAAGGTAATATAATACTGGAATATTTAATGACGTTTATAATTATTAAGGTTGTGTACCGTTTAGTATAGTATATTCCCCTAAATTAAAAANACTGTAAATTAACTTTTATCAGTACGGTTGATATTTAATTATACAATTTTAATAACTTTAAAAAATTAACATCATTTATTTAAAAAAAGAGAGCGAGAAATAAACATAAATTTTCTGCTTTGCACAAATTCTTATCACCGAATTTGTCCTAAATGAATTTGCACATGGTAAAAATTATATAAAGGAACCAGGAATGTTTTTAATAAATTTGAAGTGAGCGATTTGCTAGCCCGCAACAATAACCAATAAAAAATTTGTTTCGCACATTTTTTTGAAATACTTGATTTTTGATTTTTATGTTAGATTATCATAAGTGAATTGAATTAATGTGCCAAGGGATTCCTAAATGCTGCTCGTGTGCGTCCGCAGACCATTCTAGGCTCAATGAAGACGAAAAAAGTTCTATGGATCTGGGAAATACCATCAACCATGATCTCCATACTTGGGTGCTTAGTGCTTAGATTTGATTCAAAATATGAAAGAAGCATATTGTGGGATTCACTTCAGAACTGTTACAGCAGGTACTGTTAAAGGTCATCTACCACCAACAATAACTACCAAAAAGTTGTACGCCATGCAGGTAGCTGCATTGAAGGATAATAAAACTAAAGATAATATATCTTAGTGCACCGTGTCTTTCATGCACCTTATAAATAAACAGTTAAGTTCCAATTCATGCATTTGTAAGTAAGTTTATTGTCCCATACAAAGACTTTTAGTAAAAACTACATCATCAACAAATGAAGGTAATGTTGTATGATATCAGAAACTGTCTAAACTTCAAACACTTCGAAAATCAGCGATATACGAGTATATATAAAAAACAAAGGAAAAATTACAGAAAAATGAAAAAAAGGGGAAAAAAAGCAAAATAATAATAAAAATAACGAAAAAACGGAAAAAAAGAACAAAAATTTTAAAAACTCCGGAAAATAAAATATATAATTTTTTCATCAGCTCACTACATACATTTTGCACTTATTTTATGAGTTCTACTTGTATTTACTTGCAGCTTATGCGCAATAAATAAAACGTATTGTTTTTCTTAATTTTCTTCGTGTTTTTTATTTTATTTATTTTCTTTCCTTTTGTATTTATATATATATAATACGTATATATATA
>NC_092206.1:40342848-40424540 GCF_043381705.1 Parasteatoda tepidariorum
ATTTATATATATATATATATATATATATATATATATTTATTTTTTTTTCTTTTTCTGATCGACTTTGAAAATACATTAAGCAATGTTTAAAATATTTATATTCGCTCAATACCATCATAATTTATTTAACCAAACTAGGTACCAATCTTAACCAAAATGAAATACTCTTGTTTCTCTGCTCTAGTAATAACCCCTATGATCCTCACACATGCTCTGATGGACTCAGCAATAAAACAATATTGATCTGTGTTCACGTTTGGCCCAACGAAATTGACATATAAGCTAGTTAATCCGGTTTCCCGAGTCTATTACTTGTTTTATAGACTCATATTTTGTGTTCCTGTGTCGGACTATTGGTTCCTAGTAAGTTAATCAGCGCATTAATCCCTTTGGAGTATTACATAAGAAAATGTTTCCATCAGACTTTCCCCCTTTTTTTAATCCTTTTATTTTTATTTCAAGTATATATGATATTATTTTTATTATTATCATAAGGTTCATTGATATTTTTGTATAAACACTAATAAATGTTTTCATTTCTCATGATAGGTTTGTAATATATTTGCAAAGAACATTCATAAAAGAGGAAAATTTGCTTGTCCTTGGTATATATTTACAGAGGAATTATGAAACTTTTCATTTCACCCTTGACGGAATCCACTCTTTACATATAGACCTTTTTTAATTTTTAACTAAAGTAACTCATGCATTTTTGATATAAAATTTTTGATGACAGCTTTTTTCGTAAAACTCTTATTATTTTAAAACGTAAGCTCGGGAATTAAATAGAACTTTTTCTTGATGAAAAGCCTGCTTTAATCATTGTAAAACCTGGTAGAATATGTTATACAAAGAATATAGTTCCACTTTAGACAGCCCTACTTCTTCCATGTACAAACTTTAGGAAAAATTGCATGAAGGCAGCTTCTAGATTTATTATGAACAGATGATTCTTGATATTGATAACAGATTCTTAAATATTTTTCTTTTCTTTTATTCATTGAAACATATTCGATTGTGCCTAACTACCTAATTATAAATTTTAAGACTCCAAAAATTTAAAATCTTGGTTAGGTTTGCTGTTTTAAAAATTCCTAATGCTTAAAATTTAAATGAAAAGAATACATTCCAATGATTCAAATAAAGCCAAAATATTCAAAACATTAGTTATTTAATTAAAAAGAGAAATTGTGTTCATAGAATTCTCTGTAAAATATATTAAGGAATTTATCTTTTTCATGCATGGAGATATCCCACTGAATTATTTTAAAAAAAAAACTGCAACAATAGTGAGAAGAAACCATCGTTCATATTTATACTTCGCCGGCCAGGTGGCCGAGCGGTTAGCTTGCCTGACTGCGAAGCCATAGGCTGCGGGTTCGAATCCCGCTCTGGGCATGTCTGTTTCTCCCTCTCTCTTTGTGTTGTTCTCTGTTGTGTGTGTGTATGATGTGTGAATGTGGCCCACCCTATAAATGGGTTTGTGGCAGTGTGGCGTGGGCAATGTTGCTCACCTCTGTGACTTTGGTTCACAGGTGCCCACTGGGTAACGCGAAATGAGCAACAATTCTGGCAGAGTATAGGCAAAGAATCAAATTCAGTGCCTGCCATTGGTAAAAAAAAAATATTTATACTTCTCTGCTTAGTAACTATAACCTTTAAAATGGTATGACGAAAATGTATAACGAAAATTGTAACCAAAAACAAAATAGGGTATATTTCTACTGCATGTACTAAATCANAAAAAAAAAAAAAAAAATTACACAGCACAAATGAAAGATCAGAAATTGAGATACCATAATTCTGGTTCTGTAAGCAAGAATTGTTCTCTGGCGTTCTCAGTGTCTCAACACCAATTAATACACACACAACTTTGAAGTGAATCTCTCTAAATTATTCTCGAATTTGAAACTCTCTAAGTTCTCTTTTAATTAAAGATAAGTCGACTATTGTTTCACATTGAGGAGCAACTCCGACATTGATCATGTTCTCAATATTATTCTAGCGCTAAGGATTCTTGCTAATTCATGTATGATAAAGTAAATAATAAATTTTCAACTTTCTTAGACTTTATTATTACTCATAGCTGGACCGAATTTCTTTCTACTGCTTATCAGAAACTATTTGTAGTTTCAGACCCCTCTTATAAAATTTAGTGTCATTCCCTTAACCGAAATATAGCTACCTTACGCGCACATTTTTACCATGATTCTAAACTTCGTATCGTCCAGCTAATGCAAGGATTTTGAATCCAGTTCACCTCATTGGAATTCAAATTCTCTATCCCCTGAGCCACCATGACTCTCTTGCCTATAGTTTATTTTATAACCATCGTTGAACAGCCAACCCAATTTCGGGCTTATGACTACTAATGTTCAACTCCATAACCCTGCAATTTTGTACTCAATGTAGAAGACAAAGATGCTTTCGGATCAAGTATTGGTAGAAAATTGCCTTCAAGAAGGACTTTTTGTTGGTATAACCCACATTTGCTTTATATGGAGAGGAAAACCACGAAAATCTACCATGGCACGAAAACCACCTGACGGCAATGAAACTATAACCCATGATCATACCACTAAGGATATTTCACGTAAGCATTGTGGTCGGTGTGAGTCGGGTGCGGAATACGTAGCGGCCATTCATCACAGGGATACTATAATATCACACAGATTTCCTACACTATCTAGCCATTAATGACCGGACACTGTGAAGTTCGGCGGTGGAGGAATTATGGTGTGATCCTGTTTCTCACGGTTTGGTGTTAGTGCGTCGAACCCTGAACGCAGAAGGGTATAGAGACATCCTGGACAATTCGGTGCTTCCCATCCTGTGGCAACATTTCGGTAATGGTCCGTTTGTGTTTCAACACGATAACGCTGCCATTCATAAAGCACATGACATCACGGACTGGTTTGATGAAATGGGGGTGCAAGAGCTTGACTGGCCATCCCTAAGTTCCGACATCAATCCAATTGAGCATCTCTGGGATGAGTTGGAGCACCGGTTGAGGGCCAGACCACAACGCCCCATAACCACCACTCAACTCTTCGCCATGTTCCAGGAGGAATGGCGGGCAATACCTTGCCGCCGTGTACCAACACCTAGTGGATAGCCTTCCTAGAAGGGTTAAAGCTGTGATTCAAGCGCGTGGTGGCCCTACGCCCTACTGACTTGATACTAGCACCTCATGTATCCGAAATGAGGGTTGTGCGGTCATTAATGGCCAGATAGTGTATATTTGAAAATCCATTCTAATTTAATCTTTTGTACCCTGGGGTTCAACCTAAATTCCCTCACAATTGTTTCTTACTTCCCTGCTTTTACTATCTTGTTCAATCTCTCTCTTGTTCCTATTTCACTCTTGGTTTAACTATTTTTCCCGCACTTTACTTAAAGTTGTACGCCATGCAGGTAGCTGCATNTAGCATATTCATTCCGCACTTTCCTTTGTGATTCAATCACGTTTTTTCTCTCCAGAAAATTGTAACGGTGTTTATTGTAATTGTAACTTCAAACATTCAACGATGTGATAAAACAAATAAAACATCTTATAAGGGAATACTACCCTTTAGTATTCGAATTTTAAAATCTTACAACTTTTAACACTTTTTAAGTAAATAAGCACTAAAAAACCAATCGAGGTAAACTTAAACTGTTTTAAAATTATAACATCTATTTTTAATTTGTAGATAATTGCTGAAGCATTATTTATCCACTTCCGCTTAACTCAGCATCCTCATATTTATTCTAAACTTTAAAAAAATGCGTTGTCTCAACATCTAAAAAATCTTTATTTTTTAATGGCGCCCTCCAATGAGGCGAACTGGGTTCAAATCCCAGTCGATACGAATTCCGCATCCGGTTCGCACCGACCACAGTGCTGACGTGAAATATCCTCAGTGGTAGTCAGATTATGGGTTAGAATCCCCTTGCCGTCAGGCTAACCGTGGCTGGCTCTCGTGGTTTTCCTCTCCATGTAACGCAAATGCGGATTAGCTGGATCAAAAGTCCTGCACGAAGATAAGTTTCTCTCAATACTCCATTCAGAATTTCCCTTGTCTTCTGGATTGGATTTAAAATTACAAGGCTACGGAGTTGAACATTAGATGTAGTAAACCCAGAACATTGAGTCGGCTGTTACACAATGGTTATAAAATAAATAAAAAAACAGTTTAGGACAAAATAAATTTGAATTATATTCAAGAAAATAATGCATTAAAATATCTTAAGAAGTTTCAGTGATTGATAGGAACTAGTTCGATCAATAAATATTCTTTCTCGAATATCAGAAGCATTAATGATCTCCAGAGAGCGAATATATGATGTCAAATAATCTTCTTGTGGCGGCTCATACACACAATTGAAGAGTTTTATTTTTTAAATATTATTTTATCAATGAACTGTTTAATATCGGTAAGAAAAACGTGCAATTTCATATTTAATACAATGTATTGCGCTGGAAAAAGTAAAAGGACAACACTGAATAACTTTTAATTTAATAATCGTATCTTCGTGTTCAAAGTCTCAATCTTAATGGTTTAACTGAGTGATTACAGGCATGCTAATTAATTAGTGCAGCTGATATTTTAAATTACGGAATCAGGCACGAAAGCGTACTTTCTCTGAACTAATAATATCTTTTTTTCAAATGGATTTGGATTTTTAATCCCCAAAATATAAGGGATAGCAACATCCTGGGAATTATGGTTCACATAGTTCGGTCACAAAAGCAGTCCTAAGTTTAGATCACCTTACGTAAATTTTTCTTTTTAGATCCCTTTATGTAAATTTTTCTTTTTGCATATTTCGAATTATATCGAGAATTTCTTAAGCAAATTTAAATATTTCTACATACAATGATAAAATTCGTTTATTATTAAAAAAACAATTTCAAGAAAAAAATAACGTTTAGTAGATATTTATTATTTTTCATTATTTAATTTAGTGCTAGTCTTAAAAATGGTGAGATGTTGTGTACACAATTTTTAAATACATTTTAAACAAGACTTTTACATCACATGACAAAATATGAAATTCAAGGGAAATCGGTCAAGGGAAATCGGTACACAACTTTTTTAATTATACGACAATCATTAGTTCAAAAGTTAATGAGTGTGGTCAGTTAATTTATTTTTATTTTGCACACTGTATTTTTATTAAATAGAAATTTAAGTTTAATGCAAACCTTATATCAGTTTAATACTATTTGTAAGATGCTTAATATTCGAATGAAAATATCAGTAAAAAAAGCTATGAAGTTCACCTTCGAGCATAATTTGTAAGAATTGTTAAAAAAAATATATGAGAATTGTAAATAAATATATGAGTAATAATATTTAAAATTTTTACTTTTCAGTATTAAAATTTTAAATATTTAATTTTTAATATATTTCTCTGAAAATGTTTGCAATCTGTACGTTTATTAAGATACATATTTAATTCTAATTTAAAAGTAATTTACATGTATGAAGAATAGGAAAAGGTTCCAATAAAGCCCGATTTCCGATGGATGTCTTTATTTTTATAAAACTCATTGAAATTAAATTATCAACAAATGACTTGTTTTTCGTTTTATTTGTTTTCTATTTTGTTAAGTAAAAATTTTCATCCAAATGCTATTAAAATCTTAATATGCGTTGACTCTGAATGAGAAACAGATAAATCAAAGCCTATTTATTTAGGCATTGGGTGCTTGCAAGTTTTTCCAATATATTTTTATCTTCACCATTTTGACTACATATCGTTTAGAAATAAAAATAATATTTTTTATTTTTGAAAATGCTAGCATTACGAACATATTGTGTCATTCTTTTTTCTGTTTATTTTCTCTAACTACTCTGAACAATTCCTACAGTATATTACAATCAGGAAAAGATATGTGTATAACAAGTTTTATCATCTTATTGGAGACGAAATTTGAATAAAAATTACGCTACCCTCTTATACAAAATTATATGTTACTTTATTATTATTATATAAAACCTTATCAGAAAATTTCCTAAATAGGGTGCTAGTCTCCATTTTAAAAATAAAAGAATAAGAAACTCCTTATATCTAAAGAATTTTTAACAGCAATGAAGATAGCGTCGAAGGTCATTACTTCTCTCTTGAAAGAGGTTCATTGAAAGTTTAACGGTTTAATTACAAGTTCAGATGTAGAAGGAAAGGCAATGTCAGAAATATCAAGGAAGACTTTAATTTCGTATAGTTATGCAAAAACGGATATTGTGTGCATACTTTGCGAGGGTTATTGCAGCCAGGTGGTAATCTTGAGAGGTAATTTTTACCATTATTTCCCAATAAAATGCATTAAAGTGATAATTTAATTTTTGTTTTCTTACTTAAACCAGGACATAAGTTCTACAATGTACACTATGCTTAAAATTTGAATGGTATTCTATTCCATTATTTTAAAGCTACCTCATTTTAAGAGAAATACATTACTAGCATTTTATTGACTAAGCATGTCAATTAAATTTACATATTTGATTACTCTTATAAATACAAGAAATCTGAATTACATGTTAAGAACATAAAGTTTTGCTGATAAACGTACATATTTCTTAAATGTGTAACAGTATTCACAGGCAAGAATATATCATAACGCATAATGAGTCTTAATTGAGGGGGTACCGAATCTTTTAAACTAAACATCGCACAGTATCAAGAGCTTAACTTGGTGAGTAAAAATTTAATTATTAAATCTAAATTCATTCCAAATGTTTCCTTTAAAAATTATCGATTATATGCGTCCTTAAAATAGATACTTCAAAAGTTGAAATACTCGTAAAGTTCCATTCTAGTTCTGATTTATAGGATTTTATAACCGCGGTGGAAAAGCTGACCCATATATGGGTTTATAACTATACATATTCCATATTCATAGAAGCTGTTGTTACTTACTCTACTTGCCAGTACCAGATAGCCTGCTGGAAATCAAGCGAATTGATCGATCAATCCCCAATGCAGTACTCCCGGAGGTACTAATTTGCTATGGGAACTTGGAGGACTTTATGACCCTGACAAATTTAACGAGAACCAGACACCATTTAATACATGGAATTTCTTCGGTCGGCGGAATTTGTACTCACAACACGAGCTCAACGTCCTACCAACCAGACTATCCCAACTCTTCATAGCAGTGTAATTTTGAATCCAAAAAAGAGAGCTGTGGGGGCTCAGGGGATAGAGTATTCGCTTTCCAATGAATTGAACAGGATTCGAATCCCATCGATGGCTAGTCGATTCGAATTCCTCAGACGGCTCGCACCGACCACAGTCCTGACGTAAAATATCCTCAGCGGTATGATCATGGGTTAGAGGACCCATGCCGTCATGTTAATCATGAGAGGTTTTCGTAGTTTTCTTCTCCATATAACGCAAATGCGGTCAGTTACATCAAAATGTCCTCCGCGAAGGCAGATTTCTCCCAGTACTTAATCCAGCAGTTCCCTTGTCTTCTGGATTGAGTGTAAAATTGCAGGGCTACGGAGTTAAACATTAGTAGTCAAATACCCAAAATAGGGTCAGCTGTGCAGTGACGGCTATTTAATATCAAATCCGAAATCGAAGGGAAGCGAACTCTTGTATAAAGAAAGTATTGTGACAAACTAGCATTTTTGATGGCTTAAAAACTCACACCTCACAAGGCTAGCCCGGTGGCACGGGAATTCTAATCCAAAAAGGCACCTATCAATGATAATATTACCTCATTAACAAACCTTTTTTTTTATTTACAGATTGTCTTGTTAAATTAGAGATTATAAATTGAAAGAATTTCTTAGACTACTTCTTCTGAAAGAAGTAATACACCAATATGTATAATGTTTCTACTCTTAAGTCAATTGCGTGACTCCTTAGTACAAATCAATAGATGGCTTATCACAACATTGTTGTTTAAAAACCTTAGTGAATTGAGAAGTTTTATGAATTAATTTAATTTGTCGATAAACTAATCATTGTTTCTATAAAAACGTTTATATTTAAATAAGAATAATACCAAACAACCACAATATTTTTTATAGAATTGACTAAATAAGGTTAGAGCAAATACTGTGATTTTAAAACTATTTTATCATGAATTTTATGTATTGGGTAAAAAACGTAATCTAAACTCATTATCTTTTTCATAATAATAGTGGTAATATTTTACAGCAAATATCTTACCTACAGATTTTTTTTTCAATTTTTCCTTTCAAAAGAATTTGAGTAAAGCGAAATTTAAAGTGAGTTTATTTGGAAACTATGCAAATTTGCATAATCTTAGCTGAGTTAAACGTTTATCTGCTATGATATGATCTGTATAGCATTTATTTGTTCATGTTGTCTTAAAAATAGAAAATGAATTGAAAGAAAAATTTAAATCCGGAAGATTTCAAAATTATGAAAATACGACAGCAATGAAGTTTATCATTAGCGTTTTTCTTTTAATTCGAAAACAGTTTTAAAAATTATAAAATTATCCATATACTTTCAAATGTTTTAAATTTTTAAAAAACAATATTTTTTTAATAAAAAATAATCATTTAAGTCTGAAAAGAATCAAAAATAATTTAAGGTACTATTACGTATTCATATGAAGTGCTGAATGCTCATCATATTTCGGTTTAACGTGACTTCTTCGAAATTCAAAGTAAAAATTGTTGTTATTTCCGAACAAAATGCTGTTTTATGAAACAAAGAAAAAATATTGAATTGGAGGAAAAAGCTAAAATCCAATAAAACTTTTCATGGAAAAAATGGTATTTCAATGCCAAATCCAATGAATAAAAGGAGGACAAAACTTGGCAAAACTTTTTATCAAAAAATACTTGAAGTTCTCGGCATTCCAATCTATATTAAATTGTGAAAGATTTTAACAGCGTTGTAACAAACTTGTTGTTGTAGATTTTTGCATTTTAATATATTTTTTGCTTCTATAGAAATAAAATTTAAACGTATCAATTTTAATAAATAAAAATTGTAAACTGCTTTGCAATAATAATAATTCTAATTTAAGAAATGAAACAAAATTGTAAATATAAAAGACTAGAAAAATTATCTAGATAATAGAGATAAATAATCTAGAATATCTTTGATAGCTGATTAATATGTTATATTTAAATTTGACAGTCATAACAATTCATTGATTTAATTTAAATTAACGCGAATATGTAATGTAAAGTATTATTATTTGAGTATTGATTTGTACGTAACATATAAATTTGTCTCTCAAGATAAATCTTTTATTCATTTAAATATATGAGGGAATATAATATGGAATGTATTATTATTTAGTTGCTAATTGTTATATTATATTTAAATTTAATTTTCATAATGATTCTTTTAGTTTGACAAATGGAACTTTTTCTTAGCATTCCAATTTTTTTTAAATTTCTAACATATTAGAAACATTTGCAATGTCTAGATTTTTTCATTTTTTTACATTATTTTAAAAAAATCCTATTTCAACCAGAAACTTTCAATACGAATGTTAGGATTGATTCATGTTAAATTTTACATTCCTCTTTTTCTTGAAAGATAAAAAAATGAATTTTTTTTTATTTTAAATTTTATATTTTCATTCAAATTTTAAGAAAAAAAATATCTAACAATTATTTAAAAAATATATTCGTAAAACATAGGTGAAAAATACTTAAATTGCATTAAAACAGAGCTATTAACTTCTAAGTTTTCCAAGTTTCAAAATTCCATACTTTTATACGAAAATTAATCAATTGAATCAAAGTGTCTATGAGTATTTATTTTGAAATTACGTAATTATTATTTTTAAATATAGTTGAAATTTATTTTTAAGAACTTCATCATAAAAATCCTAATCCAGTAGCAAAAATGAAAGCTTTATAGTTATTTTTCTTGACTAATACCTTTAAGGTTGATCTTTGAAACATAATATTATTTTCAACAAAGAAAATAAAAAAATCACAGTTTCAGCACCTTAAACTCGAATTAAGCTTCAATTTTAAACCATACACCCTATCTAGTTTAAAAGAGTGACTACTTTATAACTGCAAAATTATTTAAAATATTTTACAATTATTTTAATTTTTTATAAAAAATAAAGGTGTTTCGTTAAGATTGTTCCACCAATATGAAAGGCATAAAATGAATACTAATCAATCTCAATTTTTTTTCTACTTTACGAAGCCAAACAATATCATACATTTTATATATTAAAATTAAACAAACTACTATCTTTTATTCAAAATATAAATTTAAAAAAAAAACTGTAACATTTTTTATCATTTTTATTTTATCCTCGATTTTTAAATGAGACAAATTTTCTTTTCTTTTCAAGCCACCTGAGCCGGATAAAACATCTATATGCTCGCAAATTCTTTACTCTTTAAAAAACTCTGTTTCTCCTTTTTTCAATCTCTCTCTTCATTTTTTATTTTTTTTTAAAGCTTGCCAATAAATATACAAAAAAGCTCTTGAATTTATTTAGCTGTGGTGAGATGTAAGATAGAATAAAAAAATTAAATAAATCTCAACTATAATGAGACAGAAAGAGCGATACAAAACTTAGCGATTCAGCCCGAATTTAGCATGTAACTGCTTTCAGTGCGGTACTTGTCAACATCAAGGTACTCCATATCAATAACTAAAATAACTTATACTTGTGCTTTGTCATAAAATGTGCAATCCAACATTTATTCCCAAAATCAGGTGATATTAATATATATATATATATATATATATATTAAGTGATTTTTTGCAGCGTATGTCGCACCAAACTGATGCTGTCAGTCATCCCGGATGTTAAATGCTTTCCCAAGCGTGCTTCTTTATTCATTGTTTCTTGAAATGTTTAAACTAATTGTTAACTTGAAATAGAGTACCTGTTTTTGAGCGCTTGTAACATGTCGACTATTTCCAATTTGCATATTTTTGAAGCGAATAAAGCTTTAACCAAGTGATTTCAAATTATTCGTTTCTCGATCGTTTTGCGATCATGACTCAATCATTACTTATTTGTTTGTAATATTTGATTTGTAACAAAATTTATAGTGAATCGGCAGTTTTTTTTCAATTTAACTAGAGTTTTTAACTAAAGCCCGTAACTCACTGAAGAATGTTGATTTCGGATATTGATTTCTGCAATATCCTTCACATTTTATTTTTGCTGACTTTACTCACATTGCTGCATCTATCACTCATGTATCTAGCCAATATCCAAATATTTTTTATTTGTACCTTGTTTAATGACGTTCACAAATTACTCCAACTTTATTGAAAGAAAGTCTCTAAAAAAGGGTGAAAGGGATGCTTTAGTACTATAAAACATTTCTCGGCAATAATTTGAGATGGTAGCATCAAACATTTGCTAAGACAAAATAGTTCTTAAAAGTCTTTTAAAGGCAATATTTAACCCCATGTGAAACTATTCACTGGAATAAATACAACTATTTTCAAGAATATATGTTTTTAATCTAAATAAATAATATAATTAAATATTTAGTCTAAATAAAAGGAAAAAGGATAAAAATTGTAAATTTAAAATTATTTTTAACTGTTAAATATTCTAGAGTAGCTTCAAAAAATAAAAAGGAAAAATTCACAAGTTTTTCAATTTATTGTCATTTTAGATTCCAAGCATGATAAAAATATTAAAACGATTTTCCTCTTGTAAAAAACGGATATTCCAATTTCTTTAAACTTATGTTGAAATCGTTTCCTTCGAGCGACCATTTCGTGAAAAGTGACGAAAAAAACATCGTCACTTTTCAAAAAAACGAATTTTGTCATTATTACAGAGTTATTTCGTTCTTTTATTTTAAAAAGAAATCGTTGTGCTTAAGGTATCTAATAGTGAATCTTAGAATAATATTTTCTTTGTGGACACTCTATAGCTATATCTATGTCTCATTAGCAGCATAAGAAGAACATAAAGAACAGAGGGATAAGCCTTTTCGACTGCCCGAACTGGATTCAACCGTTTAACTTTCTGTCACATGGGCAACACGTTGTACACCATACAGAACGGTCAGCTTATTGTGTAACTTTATTTTCGTTCGTCTAGTCTTCATTCTAAATTCGTCCTTTCAGTTAACTAACTCCCACAACTCACAGCGATGAGAAAATATTTTTGTCATAGATTTAAGAGTTCGATTTTTGTCACAAAGCAGGTGATTTCTAGACGAAATGATTCTTAGAATTAATGGAATACAGCTCAAGGATTATTGAATCATCAAAAGAGAGAGTTTCATTTCTAGAAGTGCATGGTCGAATATTTTAAAAAGGTGAACTAAGTGACCTCAACATCTAAACGTTCTCAACCGATTATGTTGGTATTTTTTCTTCTTTTTCAATAAACGTTATAATGATGCAACGAATAGTACGTCTCTAATTAGCATTTTTATAAGCATATCGTTTTACTGTTGCTTTATAACCAAAACGAAATAATTTTGAAAGTAAATATGTCTTATAGCTTCTTAAATGCATTTAAGTTCCTAATTATCCAAGCCAATCTGGAGCAGCGTTCAAAATGCCCTCAACATCTAAAAGTAGTCACTGCCCATTCTGTGTGCTTTGGAATAAGCTTCATATTAAAGCAATAAATAGCTCATATTCGGTTATCGGCACATCAATACGTTAAATCGTAGATTGGAGTTATACTTAGAATGCATCAAATCTCAAGAGCATTTTCACTTGCGGTTTCCTTGGAAATCAAACAAGATGCTTTCAGTCAGTTAAGTAGCCAGAGGGTTGATGCAGCCACATAATCACATAAGGGCTACAGTATCCAATAATTGGATTTTCACGGCAATCTGAACTCTGATTTATCCCTGCAATGGAATTTCCTCTCAGACCAATTATGCATCAACAGCTGGATGGCTTATGCAATTGCCTGGACCGACGATGCTATTATTAGCAGAAAGTCTTAATGCGTGAAGTATCTTCTGTCTTATTTAATTGTTACGTAACTGGACCAGACGAATAAAATCGGTGATTGTAGCTTTAATATTGGAATTATTCATTTAAATAATTTGTGGCATTTACTTGGACACGTAATAAATTGATAATTTGATTGGTTTCTCCTATTTTAATTATACAAGTTAAATAATTACATTAATTTAAAATTCTCAAAACATCCAGTTCATCGTTGAATCATAATCATCATAATGAAACATGAAAGTTGTACAACATAAAAGCTGCATATTGAACCACAATATGATATACGATGCGAATCTTCCGCATTACCTTAATAGGGATTTAGCTTGAACCTTGTTCCGTTCAATTTAAATCATGTTAAGTGCAATCAAATTTAAAAAATATTCCATTATGATTCAACTTAGTTTTAAGATAGCAGACAATTTGAACCATATTATGATTTAAAATTTATTACGAAGTAACAGAACAGCCATTTCTAGGGAAAAAAATTGCGAGTTTCACTAATAAAGTTTGTCAGTATTATCAGCCATTATCACATAAGGAAATTATAATAGGCTAATTTCGATCCAAAAACTCTGATTTCATTATTAGATGATAAGTGTAAATTGTGAAGAAAATACAAATAATTTTAGTGCTTAAAACTACTTAAAAACGTAGTAATTTCCTAGCAGATGTCTTTATAAGATGTAAAATTTGCGGAATATATTGAACTAATTTTCAGACAGATAATAGATATGCAATTAGCTTTTGAATTCATTTTTTCATTCATGTTTACTTCCTCTTTGCCTTTCATTCACCAATTATTTATTATTTAAGAAATCAAATCATGAAATTAAAAAGAGAAACATAATATTAGCGAAGTTTTAATATAAGTTTCAATCTGCAAGCAAAAGATACAAAAGAATGTTTTTCAACCTGCTTATTCTGAAGTTCGAAAAATTCTCCCCATTTCTATAATATTTAGGTTTTTTGAATATGTAACACTCGAACACATCTTAAAAGTACGAGTTTAGTAGTCGCGTAAATGTGTGTAGCGCAATTCTTTTTTGTAATATTGAAATTGAAGTTGGAATATTTGTTTACCTACTAAAATTCAAAAGTAAAATTAAAAAAAATTGAGATAACACATAATTTGTTAGCATAACAAAGAGAAAATTGCAAGGAAAAGAATTTAAGTTCTTATATTCTCAA
Organism: Parasteatoda tepidariorum; assembly: GCF_043381705.1. Classification (NCBI taxonomy): domain Eukaryota; kingdom Metazoa; phylum Arthropoda; class Arachnida; order Araneae; family Theridiidae; genus Parasteatoda; species Parasteatoda tepidariorum. The sequence goes on from NC_092206.1 coordinate 40,356,937, forward strand.
ATTTTTAAAAAAAATATTTCACTTATTTAAATTAATTATGCACTAAAAAGTATAATTGTAGTAGGAGTATTTTTAAATATGTTCACAACAAAAAATAGTTTAATAAATTGTTTTCTTTTGCAATAAGAGACATCGCGATACTTTTATAAATAGAAAACAGAGAGAAAAAAAGGAAACAAGTTCCAATGATAAGCCTTTTCTTTGATGGTATACGAAAAAATCTGAAAAGAAACAAACACACAGACCACATAAGCTGCTAAATAAATACGATAAAAGAATGGATGATGTATAAAATTGGAAATAAAATGTTGGCTACCCAGACTGCTATGAAAATTGTTGGATTAAGCATGAGAGAAGATATGATATCTTAGGCAGGAATTACGAGAAATGTAACGAAAAAAGCTACCATAAAGCAAGACAAGTTACAGGCTTAAAACGTCATATTAAAAGATTACGTGAACTAATATGTGATGAAACAAAAATACTTCTTAATAGATTTCTATTGGCATGCGTCTAGAAAGTATACTGAGTAGATATTTGACTCAATCTTATTCGTCCCAAAAAATTGATGGAAGAAAGAGACAAAATCGCAGAAATAAAAGTAAAAACGAAATAATAAATTTTTGCCCTGAATCAGAATATTTTAATTATTAGTATGAAACTGTATGAATTGTATCATATTTTTTTTCCAATTTTATTATCGTTTAAGTAAACTTCATCGGGTTAAAATGTTCCAAACAACAGATAAAAGAAATTAAGTAACTAAAATTAGCGTAATTAATCTAAAGGAAAATGATTTACTGACCCTACAGATCTTGAAAACGCGTGAGCTTCATATTTTTTTCAGACATTCAGTTTGCGTATGAAATTTCTATAAAATAGTTTGCTCATTTTCTTTTAATTATTTATCTTGCATCTATAAAGATTAAAATTGAGCATGGATTGATATAATCTTTTGTATGCTGATCTTTGTCTATTTTTGATAGTTGTATGTCTAGTCCGTAAAGTAAAACATGCAACAATAAAGAAAGCATCAAAACTTTCGTGTAGTTAGCGTTATCAATCTATACTGCAGAGAATTTCGGATCAAATTATCGTAAAAAATACCGGCACTCAGGTTGCCACAACTTTTTTCCATAAAATCCATTTTTACCGGAAAATACTACAGAAAAAAATCCAAGATACAGTGATTTTTGCAGGCGACTAGACTTACAACTAGCTAATTGTGTTGTAATTATTGCATCAAATTCATGCAGATTAGCTTGGTGCATTACATCAAATCAGTTCTGTGTGAAAAATGACATCAAACATGAATGAAGGACTAAATTTATCAAATAGATCATCAAATGAAATGGACTTGATGTTTCAATTTAAATTAGGTAACTAACTGAAAAACAAGCGTAATGTTAGTTTAGCTATAGGGAACAGATATCATGGGTATAAAAGGCTTTTAAGACAAGCTTAAATATTTGCGGATCAGATATTTCATCTGTTTCAGCGTAATCACGGATGCATCGGAAATCAATTAATGTGATGATCGATTACATCATAAAAGCACAACCCGAATAGTTTTGAGATTGCCTAAAAGCATCGTTAGAATATGGAAACAACAATGATTGTATTTTACAAAAAGCTTTGTACAAACTTAAGATCTGCGTCCATTCTGTGCTCTACACTCATTGAAAACGTATGCATTCCTTTCTTCATGAGATCACTAATACTGCCTTAATAGACGCATGTCAGTAGATGTATTGACAGTGTCAAACGTCTTCCGAAATCGGTATACTTTGAAGTTGAATAAAAGTATTTTGTTTCCATGTTTTGCTCTATTTGGTTTATTATACCATTCCCTGAACTGCTCAGGCACATATTGTTGAGATTTATACATGAGATACTATGTAAAAGAAGAGCTTTGGTAAAAAGATTTTTGCATGTTAGAGTTACTTGAAAAATCTGCATTCAAAGCAAGTTGCTGTTATAAGAGTACAAAAAAATGTAACACGCAGGCGCGTTTTTAGTAAGAATAAAAACTTAAATCGCATTAAAAATTGAATAATTTCAAGTTTACTGAGAAATAAAATTTTTATTCACATACAAGCCCATGTTAAATCTATTTCACAAAAAAAACATAATAAATAATTTATTAAACCATCATCTGTAAAATTATTTCAAATAAGTATCAACAACATTACTACACCAAAAATATAGTCATCATTGATAGTTATATAGAAGTATGTTGTCAGACTTATGTATTGCTAGATTTTTGCTCTCCCAAAACTTAACATAAGCTGAGCTTTGGATAACACTTTTACTCAGATTAGCGTGATGTAGAGCTGTAAGTGCTAAATAAAATTGCATAGAAGCTTGAAATGCCTCCAAAGTTACTTTGAAAATACGACAATAGGCAAGATTTAGCATTTATGTCACTGTAAGTGACATTTCAGAAAATACGCTTTTGGCTGATCTTTATTTTAATAAACCTTTCACGTCCTCTTCATTTGCATTTTCTTTATGGCGTAACGACGCCTAAATGTAGCAAAAGATATTAGACGAAATTCTTGAATCTTACGCAGATATCAACCAAACTTTTCCCTGATATCTCTCCAGAACTAAATTAAACGTGGAAGTTCCAACAAAAGACTCGATTTCATTAGCTACTTATTTATGGTTGAAAGCTTAAAAGGGACTCTATCTTTCTAATCCAACCACATACCCTTACACCACCACCATAGAAACGAATCAGACAAAAGGATTACGTACTTGTAATATTTGTAAAGCTCTTGGTTTAATTGAGATCGTAATGAAAAGAGGAACTGAGTTTCCTCGTCGCCTCAGAGTTCAATGTGGTGTTACTCTTGGCTTGCTGCGTGATAAGGTTTGTCGCAGGAGATTAGAGCTGATAGTAACCTCTTTTGATAAGCGTAAAAAGGAGATGCAGCTTTAGGTCTGTCGACAAAAGGACTGAAGTCATCATCAGGGTTCCTTGTGTAATGCGTTTAACATTTCTGTTTCTCCTCCTTTTCAGAGTCAATTATTGATGATCTTGATAAATATCAATGAATCTTTTAATACTTATAAATTATATAATATTAATATAAAAGATAAATTTAAGCTTAAATATAAAAATAAAATAAAAAAGAGAAAAAATAAAACAAATATTATTTTTTTTATATTTAGCATATTTTTTCCTAAAGTACTTAGTGTGCTACGCTGCTGTAAGAATTACAATGTAATATCTCTCCAAATAAGATGTGGAACAACCCAAAAATTTGTGTGATGGAATTTTTCTATTCTAGGTTAAGTTAACACCAAATAAAGCGTTCATATACGATTTAAAGGGGGTGATTTAAATCCAAACAATTAAATTTAAATAACCAAACATTAAAAAACAACTGAATAATCTTACACCACTCTTTTACATCAAAAGAGAATAATTTTCACTTCCGAAAACATCCAAGAAGCGCGGTTTAAATTTGTCGCAAGAAAATTGTTTACGAACAAGAATGAGCTGGCGAGAGTTTGTTGCTGTCTTCAAGACTATTATTCATCAACTAAAACTTACCTTTAAAGCTATTGTTTATGTTTTCAGTTGTGAAAAAACAATAGTTAAATTTTAATTTTTAAATCTCCTAATGGAATAATTTATATTATAATTAATATCCTAATTAATTATTTCTATCAGTTTACCATCTGTTAAGCCTAGTTCAAATTCATCTCAATATTATCTCTATACGATGCTAAGTTTAGTGTACCAACTAATGATTCTTAGTTAATATTTTATTGTAAAAATATCTTTTCTGACTCTCATATATATTGTATCTTACTGTGATTGTAAACTTTAATGTTATGGAATTAAAAAAAAAAGGATGAAGGCTGCCTTATACCAAGTAGTTTAAAGGAACATTCTTTTTGTGAAACACTAGATTCGAGAGTTATGGCTGTCGTTCGAAGGCTCCATCGCAATATGAAATGATGCTTTTTTTCGAACAATATGCTATTTTCATAAGTGCCGTGAGATTGCAACTGGTACTCATGACAGTTAGGTCAAATTTAGCTTGTCTAAAACCAGCGCTGTCTATGCTTATTTTGAAAATGGAGCCAAAAGCCAATAAGGAGAAAAACCACAATTTTGCGAAAATGAAAAGCGAAATGTTAGGCCCCTAAACTATGACTTTTCAATTTTCTTTGTCTACAGAGCTTCGAAGAACAGCGTTATGTTTGTCGTTTCACTACACCACTTTGGTGTACAATAGTTTCCAATATTTTAGACTTTGAGATATCTTAAAATTTTTTACAATAAACTTGTATGCCACATAACACTATATTAATATATCTTTAGAAAATTTGTTTTCATAGTTATACGTAAAATAACAATTTTGTTTATTTAAATTAAATTATGAAGCAGGAGAGAGAAGGACTAGTTAGAACATGTCTTACAAATTTGTCAAAAAACCTTATTAAATAAATCTTTAAGCTCATGGAGTATTTTTTTAATAATAATTTGTACGTTTCACTGTATTATTGTTTTTTATCTAAACTTGAAAATCTGTTTAGCCAAAAAGCGTAAAAATCTGTTGTCAAAAAGCTTCAATTTATTTATATCAATCTGATATTAAGACAAAAAACTAAATTTACTAACTTATAAATGAAGAAAGTTCCTCTAAAGTATGCCTACACTTTCCCCAGATTGCACCATCATAAGTCTATACTAGACTCAAGGAGACATATATTAACTTAGTCCTAATGCTGATTAATTGAAACTATAAGGAGCGTAATACAGGTAAGTAAATATTGAAATAGGTAAAGAAAACAGTGTTATTTATAACATAGCAATTAATTTCTATTAATGAAATTCGGAAAATAAACTATGTTAATAAAAGAGTAAAAAGAAAACTTGAAATTTCCTTTTGCACCTTAAAAACATTCCCGTACAAATTTCTACTTTTGTATTGATAGTGTGCTAATGCAGCTGCACATGGAAGTGCACACTAGTATTGTCAATTTACTATCCTCAGAGAAGATTTGGTCAATAAAGAAAAATATATTCAAGATATCCCTTTTTCCTCAATGTCCACAATAGCCCCTCTCCCCTAACTACACTGTTACAAATTTTGGTGTATCTGAACAACAAAAATCTCGTTCAATTTTACACCTAATTGATCTTCTGCAAAGTGCCCACTACATCAAGATAGATTCTGGTATAGTGAACCACCAAGAATGCTCTTTTACACTACTTGGAATCAAGTAGCCACTATCATGTTTGTTATTCTGTAACAGTAGAATCTGTAATTATAGTAAGATATTATACCCATGAAAATGAATTTTCATGAAGCAACATAAAGTAAGAGTCAGTTACTTCGATTCTAAATGAACACAACTTCTTAAACTATTTTTTGGGGGGAATTAAACGCATACGTAGCTCTGAAAGAATATTTAAGACGAATTCGAACTAAGGCTTAACAGAGCTGATGAGCATAGATATTACTCATTATAAAAATGCAATTTAATTGAAATATAACTATCCTTATTACTCAGCTAAAACATCCATGTAACCTTTTAATGGTTAACTTTAGTTTTTGAAAATGAAAAAGGGTGCCTCAGTTAATCACAGACACCCTCTAACTCGTGTTCATTATTCATTAAAGACTATGTCCAAAACGTGACAGCATTGAATTTTTCGAAAGCGAAAATATTTAAAGTATGGTGGGAATCCTCCTGATCTTATTGTAAACTTTTATAAAGATAACCTTCATTCCAAATTATTTTTTCCCATTTGTTCCACTCAATCAGTGAGTTGGTCTATTAAGGACTAGAACACCACATTTGGGTTAGTGTTCGATCCCCGTCGTAATGACTGAGTGTCGATACTGACAGCACTTTTCCCAATTATGTTTAGTGATTCGAAATCCAATTTGATCTCGTGACTCTTGTAATTTCAAAATCGGAACTTTAAACGTCCACCAATAATTTTGTAGTTGACAACTGTGTTGTGGAAGCCAGCTGAATACTACCACAATCTGTCCTCCAATTTAAATTGTTGTAACAAGGTACATGTGCCTATATTGTTCTTCGGTTCATCTCTTGTCGTTACTCATAGTCCATTAGGGTAGCCCAAGTGTGTAGTTAATAATCTATGAAACTAATTCGTTTATTTAATTAGAATAACTATATTAATTAACTAGTTGGAGTTCAGGTCAATAATAATGATTCCCATTACAGCCACAGTAGCTCATGACGAAGAGTGCTCGCCTACCAAAGACGCGAACTCTGCTTCCAGCTCTTACCTAGAACAGTTATGGCGTAAAATATCCTCTGTGGTAGACGAATCATGGGATAAAATCCTCTTGCTGTCAAATTAACCTTGGAAATTTTCGTAGTTTTTCTCTTCAAAAATAACCAAAATGTTCTCCACGAAGGGAAGTTTGGACATAGATCTAAAACCTCCAGTGTCCTTTAGTTTGGACAAATGTTAGATGTAAAACCTCCACTGACCTTCTAAAATTACGAGGTTTATGAACTTTGTTAATCGAAAATCTCTAAATTGGTCAGCTTTTTAATGCCGGTTGTAAAATAAAGTAACGAAATTCTCATTGTTGCAGAAAGATTTAAGTGTAAAAATATCTACATTCAAAGTTAATGTGTTCTAAGATAATATGCATTAATTGTTGAAAATAGTTTCTTTTTAAAAAAAATAAGAAATTTTTTTACCTCATCATCATCATATCTGGCTGGACAGCCCAGGGTGGGCCAGTGCCTTCCTTTGAATCCGAATCCATTTCTCTCTACTTTTGACACTTGTTCGCCAGTTTTTCTCCTTTAGAGTAAGGAAATCAGTCTCAACTAAATCCAGCCATCTCAGCCTGCGTCTACCTCTTTTCCTGTTCGTTAGGGGATTGTGTAATAGGATTTTTTTTAAATTTGAGTCATCAATCCTTTTGAAAATGTGAGCAATATTTCAATATTGCTCACATTTATATCAATATATGCAATCAATATTTTTACCTATGTAATTTAAATTGTGTAAAATTCAAGATAGTTATAAAATAATATATTTTATTCCACAAACCTTTCCAGGTAACTAATTTTAAATTTTCTTCTCGGTGTAAGTCTCCCACTCATTAGTGTGATTAAAGGTGAAATCCTACTGGTTTCGGAATCTTGACACAGCATTCACGTAACCAGACACAATACCGTGAGTGAAAGAGCTTGAATGGATGTTAGTAAGAGAATATTATTTTTAAACAGCTACGTAAATGGATGTTAAAGATAAAGATTCCAATCCTTTATACCAGATTTCTTTGATAGAAAGATATACATTTATTTTAAGCTTCTCAGATACAATACTATTTTTAAATTGCTTTAAATATGAAACATTGTTACTTTCTTAATTTTTGGTGTCTTGTTTAATAACTAAAAATAAGGCATTTTAATAATTGAATTGATACAATATTGTAGAGATTGATAAAGCGTATTTCCGGTTCAGAGTGACCATATGTATTACTCAAGGACAGCATAGAACTTTTTGATGATGAAATGAATCAATTAATAGATATTTGCTTTTTTAATACTTCTAAAGTAATTGCTTCATATTACCTATTTTTTAAATTATTTCTTCCCTAAAAATATAAGTAATTATTCCCAGTTAAAAGAAACTAAAAAACAAACTTGAATTATGGATATTTAGGAAGAAAAATAATTTAGAAAAATTCTCCTACTTATAGTTGAAAAGAGGTACGTAGGGGTTACTTCAAGTTATAGTTGAAGTTGTAGCTTATTTAGGTCACACTTAAGCCGCACAATGGCCTAAAAGCTCACTTAAAAAAAGTTAATTTTATTTGATTAATTAAAGTTAATTAAACTTGTCAAATATTTCTTTAGATTGGTATTAACATAAGTGGTAAAAATGTGGTTTGTCAATACTTCATCCATTTAGAATAACTAGGAAATAGAATTTTGTTAAATTATTATATAACTATTTAAGGAAATTGAAAGTTATTTATTTAGAATAGTTAATTAATAGTAGTAATAGTAAATTTTAAATTTGCGTCATTTTTTCGAAAAGGAACATTAAAATAAAAGTAGATTTCTTGCAAAAGAACGTATTTGTTCCAATATAACGTTAGTTTCAATTTTATTTTTGAATTTTTTTTATTTGTATTGGCTTTTTTTGTATCATTTGGATATAAATGTTGTTTTGTTTTAAATGTTGGAATATGTCTTATTAGGCATCAAAGATCTATTTTTTCCCACCGTAATAGCTATTTTTTCTAACTTATTTAAAGAATTCCCAACAATGTGATGAAGCTGAACGTGCCATCGTGGGGGAGATTTTATTTCAGATATAAAGCGTTTGTTATATGTTTCTTAATCAGCTATTAAATCAGATTCGATTCGGTCGTCAAACAAGCAAGTCACTGTAACTTGATCCTTTGTTATTTGTTCTTAAATTAATTTCTGCAATTGAATATGATTGCAATAATTTAACATAATGCACTACACTGAAATAAGAATCTTTCACCACTGATAAATCATTGATGTATAAACCATTTGATCCCGAGATTATTTGCAGATTTTTTTGAAAATTAATGATGTCCCTAATTAATGAATTTAAATGAATTTAAAATTAATGAATTTAAAATTAATGAATTTAATACCACTGATAAACAAATTTTAGAAAAAACTGTGGATATCTTAATACCCAATGCTATTTCTAAAATAATGAAGCTCTGTTGATTCAAAACATGAGAAAAAATTTCCAGATGTACTTTTTCAACCATTTATATTTCACTGGTTCCATTACTGTTACATTGGGTACATTGGACATATCAGTGGCTAAGAAAAGCGATTAAGTCACTTCATATATATAGAAATAACTAGTTAAAAACAAACACATACAAAATCCATACACTTTGAAAATACATCCTTAATATGTGGTATACTTCAGTGTTGTGCAAATTTTGACATTTTAAATGTCCACACAGTAGCAAATGGCAAACGAGAAAATGAGTATCGACAAATAAAACCCCTGAAATAAGCTCTAGAAGAAAAACCCTTAAAAGAAACCCAAAATCAAGTTCAAGAAGAAAAAAAGCACCCAAAAACACTTTTGAAAAAAGTACCCCCCAAAGAAAACATCTATTTAACTATTGTAATTTGTCGTCAGCCTTCTGAGTCCAAGTCTGTAGGTTCGATCCCCAGCCCAGACACCGGGTTTTCGGGATGCAGAAAATCCTCAGCGGCCATGTCGTATGATTATGCGGCATGTAAAAGATCCCTGGAGTGCCTTATTGGCTCTTGTCATTTCCGGCAAAATTAAATTCCTAGTGCACTTTAGCATCCAAATAGAGTCTCGGTGCTGCCATCTAGTGTGGCAGAAACTAGTCTTCCAAATTAACATGACCAACGGTATCTCACCCATTGTGGTGGATCTGAAAGAGTGGATACCACCTCTGGAGAATGCACTAGTTCTGCTCATCGGCAAGACCGATTGTGCAGCTCATTGAGAAAAAAACTATTATAATAATTTATGTCTAATTTAGTGTAGGCCATTGAATGAATAAGTCCGAATTTAAAGTAATTAAATGGTTACTGTGATGAAATAGGATATCGTAAAAAAAAGAACTGAAGTTCTAGAATTGACTTAAAATTAATCAAAAGAACATTACACGATACATTCTTTTTAACAAAATTTTAGAACTCTTAATTAGCTCTGTAATTTTTCGGAATTATACTAACTGTATTGTGACAATACAACAAATTTAACAAGAAGTTTTTTAAAACTGTAATAAAATGAACCATTTTATAATTTATGTTAATATTTTGAACGTGATACAACATTAACCTGATGAGAAACAATGTTTATTGATGCATTATATATAATAACACCATTAGGTATATTATTTAATTACATTGTATTCGATTAAGAAATATAAAAATTTATGCATTAAAAGTTCATTTCAGCAAATTTCAATTTAAACTTCGCATTTGTATCAATTTTTAAAAAATGTCTATTTGAATTTGAATAAATATTTAATTAGATCGAATTCATGTTTAACAGCCTGAATCAAATCGGCCATTAAATTCATGTTATTGCTGAAGCCAAAGCTTTGTCTCCGATGTTTTTTTTACAATGTTCTTTTTCACTGCCTTTTCTAGAGCTTTTTTTTTCCTCCAGAACCTTTTTCTGTAGTTCTAGCATAAAGTGTCACTTATTGCAAAACAAATCACAATATATGAGGCAACAATGTTTAGTGATTGTTCCCAATGCAAACAAATTCCAAACAATGAAATTAAAACAATATTTCATAAAAATTAATAAAGTTGAAATAGTATTCCATTAAAAATAATGAAATCTAAATTGTATTCTATAAAAATTAAATGGTGCCCGTGAAAATTAATTTTGGTGAATATCTTAAGAACCTGACGTGATAAAACAAAACGGTTTTCAGATTTTAAATCAGCATAACATACTTCGAGATTAGAAAAGATAAACACCATGTTCTATACCATATCTATAGTTCGTTTATTAGTGCAATTGCAATTCGGATAGAGTTCAGGCTAAAATATTTTAAATCTTGAAATATTTAAAATTCTATGCACTTAAAGTGATGAATTAAACGAAAAATAGATAAACATTAAAATAACATTAGTACATTTGATAAACATTAGTACATTTGAACATTAGTACATTTCTTTGTCAAAAACAGTAATGAGAGCTAGCTTCTAAGTCTATCTACATTAATTACTTATACAATCACAATAAATATTATTTCAATTATTATCAACTAACAATATAAGCCATTTATATTTCAAGTTCTAATTAAGCTGAAAGGGAAAAATAATATTATAAATAAAAGTACATTAATTAATGTTTGAACAAAAATGTGACCCTCTTTTCGTTAATAATTTAAAGTTTCAATCAGCTTAGCACTTCTAAAGCATAAAGTTTTAATTTCTATTCCTCCATTTCCTAAATTTAAACTATATATATTTCCTTTAGTGACTTCAGCGAAATCCTCTTAAACTATCCTTTTTTAAGCAATGTTTGGCAAACGTATGGATGAGATCTTTCTTTGCGTTAACCTTTCACTGAAGTATTTATAGCAAAAATGATTGTTGGTTGCTATCTTGGGAATCGTCTTACGGCTCATGTGACTTCAATGTCACATTTCTTGAACAAAATAGATGATGTTTTGCTGCTTCCATCGAAGGAGGCTGAGATCTTTATTTTTTGTAGTACATTTATTTTCTCCCCAGAAAATATGATGGAATACGAAACTGATCATAAAGACCTAGTATTGATCTTATTAAAGGTATATGTATGGTAGACCTTGCGCAGATTTTTAAGGGAATAATATATTGAAGGAATGTAAGGATTTTTATGAATAAAGTTATGTTTTCTTAATGATTGTTTATTCATTATTTTATTTATTGGTATTTTATTTATTTGTTATTTCATTTATTTATTTGTTATTTTATTTATTTATTTATTTTCTATTTATTACTTTTTTTATTTATTATTTTATTTTCATTTATTCATTTATTCTTCATTCATTATTTACTCATTATTTAAGATGCATCGATCTATTTAGTATTTTTTGCAATATTTCTCACCAGGAAAATATTATAGAATACGAAACTGATCATAAGAACTAAGTATTGGTATTTTTAAAAAGTAATGTAAGGTAAATATTTCAAAAATTGTTATTGAATAATATGTCCCAGGAATGTAAGGACTTTATAAATAAAATATTTTTATCTTTACCCTTTTTGCTTATTTATTATTTCATTTATTTATTATTTTATTTATTCATTTTTATTTGCTTTCTTTGCTGTTTTATTCATTAGTTATGTTTTATTCATTAGTCATCTATTAATTTTTTTATTTTTTTTATTTTCTTCAATGTCACATTTTTAGAACAAAATAGATGATGTTCTGTTGGTTTCATTAAAAGATGTTGAGGATCTACATATTATTTTCCCAGTATATTAATCTTTTAGCTATAAAATATGATGGAATACAAAACTAATCGTAATTACCTAGCATCGATCTTATTAAACTAATTTGCGTGGTAAATATTCCAGAGATTGTTATGGAATATTATATCCAAGAAAAGTAATTGCTTTAAAAATGAAGCTATTGTTTCAAAACCTCCTTTTTTATTTTATTTTTATTTTACTACTTATTATATTACTCATCATCATTACATTACTTATTATATTACTCATCATAATTACATTACTTATTATATTACTTATCATTATTTCTATTTATATATTATTTATTTATTTGACAGATTTCTTGAACAATATATAAGATGTTCTTATACTTCTTTAAGAAGATGCAGCGATCAATATATTTTGTAGTATATTTATCTTTTCCCAAGAAAATATGAAATAATGCAATAATAATACAATAAAAGACTAGTAGGTATTGATCATATTCCAACATTATGTAAAGTAAATCTATTAGTTCGATTGTTATATAATGAAAAATTCCTAGAATGTAGGAGCATTATAACCAATATTTATTATTTTCTCTTAATTTATACTTATTTATTTACTTTTATTTATTTTGAAAAACAATAAAATTTAAAAGTATTTATAATTAGTAAAGCTCAGAAGCAATGCTTTTTCAAATGCGGAATTAGTTTTTATTCATATACATATTTGTGTCTTTCTTGAATCCGAATTAAAATGAAAATCATATACTTATTTGAAATAAAAAATGAAAATTGCAATAGCTAATGAACTCAAAATTTTTATTCAAATTTTTATTTCAGATATTCCACAAAATAACAAATTTATGATGCATATTTCTCACATTATGAAATGTTTACGTATAGATGCATATTTCTGACATTATGAAATATTTACTTAATACAAGGTGAAAATCATAGAACTATACAAAATAGAAAATAAAATATTTAGGAGCAGCTGAGCTGGAAAAAATTACTCATTTTAAAATTTACTTCGGGTATTCTAATTTTAAACCATTTCGAAAAGCTTGATGATATTGCGCTAACAAATTGACGATTATATTACTTAACAAATTTGTGCTAACTAAAATTACGCTGAGTCATTAATGCATCGAAGCATTCCAAACGTGCTCAAAATCACTGCACTTTGACAGTTTTAAAAAATTATAGAGAACAATAAAAATGCTTAATTAAAAAATATCATGCTGACATCATTTCATTTGCAATGTTTTAACTTAATTTTGGTTAAAAACTTAAAAATATTTTATTTCATAAAACTCAAAAATGGACCACAATGTATGAGGACTTTTAAATGCTGCAGATAGTTTTTTTTTTAAAATTAATTTGTGTTGAAATAATTCGAAGTTTTTTAAAATAACTAGAATATCTTAATGCATCTATTTTCAAATTTCTGATATTATTGTCATTTCTAATGTAATATTAAGTTTATTCATATCTAATTTACTAGTAAAGTAACTATATCACTTATAAAGACAAATTTCATTAAATAGTCAGATTTAATTAGAGGAATTTAAAATATAGAATGAGTTGGAAGAGAGAAAATATTTGCTTAATAATTTATTTTTTTAGAAAAAGGAAAAAAAACAAATGTTTTGTAAAGACGAGACTTTAAAACCCTTTGTCGGTGACATTTAGCTAAGATGTTAAAAGGTATTGTTCAACAAATAATTTGTAAAATGAGGACAATTAGTCTATGCAATATACTCAGCTCATTCTCTCACATTTGAGGAATTTAATTAAATTCAGACAAATTCCTTTATTATTTTCTGCATAGAAGTCACTTTAATTAAATTTTCTCCCCGCTTCAATGAAGTCTTATACCAGAAAATATAATTTAATAATGTCAGATGCAGACGTCTCTAAAGTAGCTCTTTGATGCCTAGTTTTGTCGAATTTAGCATTTATAAAACTATTACTATTAGTAGAAAATTAATCTTTTCAAAATCTTCAGAACTGAAAACAAAAACAAATTTTATAATTAATGTACTGAATACATTACAAACTTCAGAAACATTGAAATTAGTATGTCATGATGTGTCGTTGCAGGGGGCACTATATAAAGCCTGCACACGCTCCCTGGGCTGTGGTGTGATTAGAACAGTGATTAGAATAAAAATATTTCAATCTTTTTAAAGCAAATATCATGTATATATTTTGCATAGTTATTTTAGCAAAATTATAAATAATAATATTTTTAGAATTACAAATATTCTTACAAGATTTACTAAAATGTATTTACCTATTTTTTTGGTTTGTCAAGAAGTTAAATATAACTTAAAATTTCCCAGATACTAAACTACAGCAATTATTTATTGTTAGTCTATTTGAAATTATCTTTCATTATTCTTTAAGAGTGAAATATAACTTTATCATACATTCTGATAAGCGATTAAGTATTATGCTGAATTATGTGATTAATGGAAACCATGGTTATAGTGAATAAAAAGGAATAACACTTTTTTATTGTTCGTTACTTTTTTATTTTACAATAAATTATATTAATTCATTTTATTTAATATTTTTTATTTTTAGATTCTATTTTTTTCCAGTTTAAATATTATTAATTAGCTGCATGGATAATATTTTCTAAACCATTTTTCAATTTTTTCTTCATTTTGACAAGGAAATTCTTAAATTTTTAAACACTTAATCGAATCATACATTTAATAACTTATGCATAAAATATAATTGTCTTACTTTTTAAGACAAAGTTCGCAGATAAAATGTCTTAAATAATATCACGATTTGCAATTACATAGAACTTTTTTAACGCTAAAAAGTATCTTTTTCAAATATTGTAGCAGGCATCAACTTGAGTTTTTTAATTTTGATTATTTTTAAATTACATAATAATAAAATGATATAAATAGTATAGTATGCTTATTAAGGATTAGTCATGATTTAAAACTGGTTTTTTCTTAACTTAATTTTCTAAAAAATAATAAAATTTTTAATCATATGATGCTCAAATGATGAAATAACTTTTATTCAATTATTAAACGCAAGCTTTCATAAAAAATTTAATGTTAAGTAAGTTAAATCCTCTTTAATTTTTTTTTCAATTTAAATTTCGAAACTTTCAAAATTATTACTAAATAAAGGTTTAAAAGCGGGTGAGAACCTTTATCATTGTTTTGTTTTTCACAGTGGAATGTTTCTTTTCCATATGATTACTAGAATTCCAAAGATTTTTTTTTAGAATCGAAAATTTTAATTAATAGTAGTTTATTCTTAAAGTAGTTAAATAGTAGTGTGTTTTGAAAATTCAGTTTTGTCGAACTGAAGTGCACCTGTTTTCTAAATAAAAATTTAAGGAAATTCTATTTCATTGAAGATTTTAAAAGAAACTCTACTAAGTTTTTTTCCCATAATAGTACCAGTTACAATGTCTTTAGCAATAAATACATTAATGCATGATTTACACAAAATTTTCTCTCCTTGTTTATTTTACATCAAAGTACTAAATATGGATTAGAATTTGACAGATAATAATTATTTATCATTTTAATGAACTATTGCCCAATTAACATTGAAAAAAAATATTATGATGTTTATATTATTACCGCAAACTATACGAAAGAAAAATAATATCATTTTTCAATTGCACTTTGTCTTTTTAATTAATTTCTTTTTTATTTTAATTTATTATTTGTAAAGTTGTCAAATACGAAGAATCGGTTAAGCTGTTAAATTAAAAATTAAACATGTTTTAAAATTCTGGCAAGGAAATATATTAATTTGAAAACAGCACATTGAAACTTAAATTTCAATACTTGTTTTATGTAGAAAATATCAATTTATTAATTTTTAAACAAAATTCCCAGAAAAAATTTGTAAAAATAAACTCACCATTTTTAAATACATACTATTATATTAAAGCTGCAACTGTATTTTTTTTTAATATAGAATCAGGGGGACTTGAGTTTTTAAATTTCACATATTTATTTATTGAAATGTTTAACTTATTTCTCGGAAGAAATAAAAAACTTTTTTTTCAACTATTCAAACTCATGTTTTATTTAAAAATAATTAAATATAATTGCAAAACTTTCATATATTCTAAAAATCTTCTCTCAATTTTTATTCAGTTCAAATTTCTAAACTTTTTAAATTATTGCTCAAATAAGTATCAAACATTTGTTTTTAAGATGAAAAATCGTATGTATGATTTGTTATACAGTTTAGGAAGTTTCTTTTCCTCAGGCTTATTAAAACATTGTTCAAAAAAAAAACTTCAGTTTAACTTCTATTGTACATAACATAGTTTTATACAAAAAATACAGCCGACGTGATTCTAGACAACCTTAAAGTTTTATATGATTTGTTTTTTTCAATTTTTATGTATATTTTACTTTGTATATATATATTATATTCTTTGCATATTATGTATATTTTTCTTGAGATTTATTAGCTCATCTCCTTGTTTCTATAAGCTTCTGTTGAAGGAAATGGAGCATGATAGGCATTTTAAACTGCACCAAAATAACAACGAAAGAACTTCTTCTAAAATAACACTTTTTTTACTTTTGTATGATGTTTGTAAGCGTTATGAAATGAGAACGCGAAATAGCATTTTCCTTTTAAATTTGCAGCAATAATAATAAAGAGAATGCATTTTTTTAGAAAATAGTGTTTGTACTTTTGTAAAATACGATAATAATAAACATATTTTGTTCGGGATTTAAAAAAAAAACATCCAATATTCAGTTTTAAATTAAGAATTTGGTTTTTAGCATACAACACAATTTTTTCGAGTTTTGTTTTGCGTTATTTGGATTTTTGACGTAATAACTATTAAGTAATTTATATCTTTGCATATACTTTATTTTTATTCATGATGCTCCAATTGCAATCATGTTTTAATATTTATTTCAAAACTTCAAGCTTTATTTTTACGAAAACGGTTGGGAAATTTATATTCACAGCATCTTCTCGAACATTTCTTTTAAACCATTTCTACATAACAAGTATAAAAAATAGCTCCAAATTTCGAATTGTAAGTTTTTAAGGTTTTTTTTTTAATTTTTTGCAGTTTTTAAAATCTTTACTGCATCATTATAATATCTTATATTCGTATTAAACATTTGCAAATAAAACCAATAGAACAATGGTAGTACAAATGTTAGAGCATGAATTTTTCGTTGATCCTTCAACAAAGGAATTGCTTAAAAATGATGATTTTAAAAAAATAAAAAACATTAATATTAATTAAAAAAAAATATTTTTTTAGCTCCTTAATATCGAATGTTATAAGATTTAATTTTCATTCTTAATAACTTGTTTTAATTTTCATAAAACATTATTCTTTTGTATGACTACTTTTTATTCAAATATGTTGATGGTTTAAAAGGAAGAAATCTGAAAACTTTTATTCATAAACTTTTACCGCACATGTATCGCGTCAGTCATAGATGAAATTTATCACTGTTTACAAATTAGATACCATTAATTTATTAAATGTTTCAAAAATATAATAATATCTAAAGATGCAGGATTAGCAAAATAAATCCGGCCCAGAGATTTAAAAAAAAGCACATTATGTCAACTGTTATTAATTTGCGTAAAATACAAACTTTGTAAAAAAAGGCATAGTTCAAAAAAAATCAGCTTGCTGAAGTAGTTTAAGGGTTATAGGTCACACCTTTTAAAATTTACTGTCTGTACTTAGCATAAATAAATAATCAAATTATCCTATTTTGTTAATAGTTGTAAAAACAAATTTAAAAAAATGTCTGAAATATAATAAGCTGCAGTAATTTGCCTAAAATATACTATAGTTTTTGGAATAGTAAAATGAATTTGAATAGATTTCTTACAATCGGAAAAATTAAAAGGACTTAGACTCAAAGACTATCGAAAGCCACAAGATCTAAAAAAAGGACTTAATGTAATTTATCAGGAAGTTTCTTTCCTGCTGCACTACTGGATAGCAATAAAGACAGGGTCAGTGTGAGAACGTACCTCCCCGAAGCTATAACGGTCGAAGATAATCTGAAAACATTATCCTGCTAGTCTAGAAGTTCCTCCAATAATGTTCACTATAGTTACTGTGAGAATCCATGGGGAACCAAAGAAAGGGTACAGAAAAAGAACAAAAGCACTATGAATAGCATTTTTTTTTTGTTATACATTGGATGAAGTCTTACGACCATAATAATCTTTTTGCCCCATCCTGAGCGTCATTAAGTTTTACTGTTTTATTTCTTTATCGTTTCTTTCGTATCACAAGGAAGTCCAATAAAAAAGACTGGATTTGTCCCTGATTATTTTCTTACAAATGTCAGTAACTTCATTTGACGGAGATAAGCCATCGAATATTAAAAGAAAATCTAAAGGATCTTCTTGAAGGTTTTTTTTTTCTTCTGAATCATCTGAGCATTTGGAAAAATGACTGAATATTTTTATCTCATTGAATCAAAATTGGAAATTATTTTAGAGTTCTTTCAAAGAGTTCATGTTGCGCTGATTGCTTTTTAAATATTGTGATTTAAGATATCTGAATGCTTTCAAAGACCGAATTTCCAAATATTCGGATACAAAATTTTCTTTTTTTATTTGTGTGTGCGTTATGTACGGAAACATGATAATAAGCTAAATTATCTCCAAATAACTTATTAGGAACTAAACTAGTTCAAACTGAGAGGGAAATATAACTTGTTAAGAAAATAACTTGCATGCTGGAAAAGTTTCCCCCATCAATGTCAAAAATATTGGTAACTCCTATATGCAAAATGGTATGCCCAAAACCAAGGGTAGTTTTCGGTGTTATGAAACACTTAGAATGTTCTCAAAAACTACTAGGTGTTCAGTAGGACTACACGGTGATAGTAGGACTGAAATCAAAATGAATGAAGTTTATTATTAAGAGATTATATCATACAATTGTCATATTTATGTAAATTTTATGAGAACTTTTCATTACACATTGGATGAAGTCTTACTGCCATAATAATTTTTTGCTCCATCATTAAGTTTCACTGCTTTATTTCTTTATCGTTTCTTTCGTATCACAAGGAAGTCCAATAAAAAAGACAGGATCTGTCCCTGATTATTTTCTTACAAATGTCAGTAACTTCATTTGACGGAGATAAGCCATCGAATATTAAAAGAAAATCTAAAGGATCTTCTTGAAGGTTTTTTTTCTTTCTGAATCATCTGAGCATTTGGAAAAATGACTGAATATTTTTTTTTTCATTAAATCAAAATTGGAAATTGTTTTAGAGTTCTTTCAAGAGGTTCATGTTGTGCTGAACGCTTTTTAAATATTGTGATTTAAGATATCTGAATGCCTTCAAAGACCGAATATCCAATTATTCGGGTTAATTTTTTTCTCTTTTTTAATTGTGTGTGCATAATATACTGAAACATGATAATAAGTCAAATTATTTCTAAATAACTTATTAGAATCTAAATTAGTTCAAACTGAGAGGGAAATATAACTTGTAAAGAAAATAACTTGCATGCTGAAAAAGTTTCCCCCCATCAATGTCAAAAATGTTGGTAACTTCTATATGCCGAAGTGGTATTTTACTCAACGTTCCACTACACCAAAACCAAGGGTAGTTTTTGGTGTTATGAAGCACTTAGAATGTTCTTTAAAACTACTCGGTGTTCAGTAGGACTACACGTTGTAAGTAGGACTGAAATCAAACTGAATGGAAGTTTAATACTAAGAGATTATTTCATACCATTGCCATATTTATGTAAATTTTATGAGAACTTTTTGTTACACATTGGATGAAGTCTTACTGCCATAATAATTTTTTGCTCCATCGTTAAGTTTTACTGCCTTATTTCTTCTTAGCTTCTTTTGTATCACAAGGAAGTCCAAAGAAAAAAAAAGACTGAATTTGTGCTTGATTTTTTTGTTACAAATGTCAGTAACTTCATTTGAACGAGATATGTCATCAAATATTAAAAAAAAGAAAAAAAATGTAAAAGAGCTTCTTGAAATTTTTTTCTCCATAATCAGCATAACTTTCCGGAAAAAATTTAATGTTTTTTGTAATCAAATCAAAATTGGAAATTATTTTACAGTTCAGTCAAAGGGTTTCTATTGTGCTTAATGTTTTTTAAATAATGTGATTTAAGACTAAATTTCCAAAAATACGGTCTGGAATCCTTCGATTTACATTTCTGTAAGTATTATGAATGAAATCATTATACTTAACTAGATTATTTTTACATAACATATTTAAGAAAATTTAAATCATTTCCAAATTGTGAGGGAAATGTAACTTGTTAAAAAAATAACTTGTAGTCAAAGCTCAATAAATATTCCTTTTTTAAAACAAAACATTACAAAATATTTTTTTGTTTTAATTTCAGGTATATTCTATATGGCTTTTAAATGCAGAATTTAAAGAAAATATTATGCATGGCATAATAATATTCGTCTCTATGGTTGATGTTGAAGTTTTTTTTTCTTCTGAGTTGGATCCAAAATTACAAGGCTGAGGTTTTGAGCTTTAATAGTCGTAAACCCAACAATAGGTCAACTGCTTATTCCTTTAATAAAATATAATACAAAAAACTTGACTAAATGATAAATGATATCGCTTTTAAAATTTAGGGAAAATAGCAAGAAAACATGTTTTAAGACTTAAGTCTAAACAAATATAACGAGGTATGTAGCCCTGTAGAGGTTTTAAATAATCATAACTTCTGCATAAAATAAATTTGAAACAAAATTAATGCGAATTTTGTTTCAAATTGGTTTTCGGTGAGGAAAAAATAAGTTTTTTACAAAAATTTGATTTTAATGATATTGTTAAAATTTGCAAAAACAGAAATTAGAAAAACTTGTTATATATAATTTTAAGAAAGATGCAGTTTTTTTTTACTATAATTTGTTTCAAACACTATATTATAGCTGAAAAAATAATTAAGGAAATGAAACAGTAAAAAAATTTAATTGTATCAAATCTTCTTTATCGTAACCGAATAAGTAAACAGAAATATTTATTACATTAGACAACGAATGAAATATTTCAAGCTAAAGAAAGAGAAATTCCTCAACAATTCTTTGTTTGGTTTGTTAATATCCTTTTATTCAAGACAAGATTTAATATCATTTATATTAAAACATGACTGCTTCATAAAACACAAGTTCTTGTTTCAAACTAAGCATTATTAATTTATTTGAACGTTATTTTGTACCGTTAAATGAATTTTACTTTGATTGAAGTGAGAGGCTTATAGAAAAGATATAATAAGTTATTTTAAGAGATTGAAATCATTTTTTTGCAGTAGCACAGTAAAAGGAGAATAAATGTTTAATAGGATTAAGAGATTTACATAAAAAATTACAATTAGTTTTTTCTTCGTCGATAAAATATTTCCAACTTAAAAAAATAACTAGCTAGTATGTGAAATGGTAAATTGTCTTTACAATTTTATTTCGAGTAATTCCGAATACTTTATTAAAATATGGATTTATGTTATCATTTTGCTACATATTTCTCTTTTTATTTAAAATATCAAAAATAATTTTTTTTTATTAGTAAATCTTTGAAAAAAATAAGTATTAAGTATTAAAATTCATTTTTGTGTAAGTTATGGTACAAGGCAAGCCCAGCGGATCAAATTTTCAAACATAAATCAATTGGTAAGAGGACGTCCAAATCTTTGGTATCTGGGCTCACTTCATACGAATTTTTAAAACAATTAGTGTATTGAAATAACAAGATCTGGTAACAAAGTGAAATGCATGGAGAAATATTTTGTGGAAGACTAGGGCCCACATCGAACTGTTATTTCCTTCAAGATTCCATGACTTCAGTTAAAATTATAAAATGCCTTAAAGGGCCATCTCAAAAGCTGAAAAAAGTAAGATAAAAACATAGGAGCCTATTATAGTTACATAGAAACGTATGATAGAACTTTAATAAACCATGACAGTAATCGCTATCGAGTCAATATGTTACAGTATCCTTGAAATAAATGTTTTTGAGAAGAGTTGGTTTTAAAAAACTGAAATTTCTTACCATACTTTTTTTACTCTAATATTTTTACGAATCATATTCTTGGGTATTGCGTTTACTGTTATTAATCGTCTTTGTTTCAAATGTATTCATTGTCAATGTTTAACTTTTTGTATAAAAGGGAATCAAAGGTTAGACATATTTAAAAGCAAATTTAGCATGATTTTTTTCAATAGTTCTTAATTTAAGTTTTAATTATACATTTCACTAACTCGTAAAAAAATTGTTGTTACGAAAACTTCAACCTCTCTGAACACAATTTCGAAGTTTAGTAGCTTTCTCGCAAATATAAAGCAGATTTCTTCCCTTTTTTCAGTCAGGTTTCTGACCAGCCGGTGCACTTTTCTATAATTTTACCCCGGTCTAATCTCTTTTCATTTGGTTAGCTTTTAGGAAGCAGATCTCTTTTCATTAGTTTAATTTAATTCCCATCTTACTTATCTGTGTCTTTTATACGCACCTTTGAATTTTTTGGACAATAAATAAGTGAATTTTAGTTATAGTATTAAGAATAAATAAAGAAAAGCATTATTAATAACTACAGTATGATAATTTCTACTGATTTTGCAATCAGGGCATAAAGCCTTGTTTACATCGCTATCCTTTCACTGTCTGAATTTTCATTCGAAAATTTCCGTAAAATACCCGACAGAAGTGTGTAAATTCAATTAAACGCAACATTTTAATAATAAAAATTTCCTTACTTTTACGGTTTGAAACCATTTACAACTGGTATGGTAAAAAAAAAAATCGTAAATAGAAACCTATAGTGCTTTGAGACCATATACAATTAACATGGTTGCAAAACCATAAATATGATATTTAACTGGACATTTTAGTTAGGTTATATTAAGTTTTTTTTATTTATTTATTATTTTTTTAAGTTTATGGGATTGAAGTTAGTTTGTGTTTTATCAATTAAACCATGAAATTTAGCTTAATTAGTTTATCTAGTGATGACATCGATCGTGAGATAAGGAAAATACTAGACTTTTTGCTTATGTTGTGCTTTTTGCATCTGTGGTGCAGCCATCTAGACTTGAATGAAAGTTCCGTATTCCATTAGTCTTGGGAATAGTTCTGGTAATTACTTATGTGTTAAAGGGGAGTGTTATGCGTCATGCGTTCAATGAAGGAAATATTGTAGTGCCGCTGCTTGGATTGGAACACCCGTTCAGCCTATGATAGTTCAGCCTTCTCGTATATACTCATCTCGTATAAACTAAAGTACATACGCATTTGCTGCAAATATTTAAAATGTTTCATAAAGTGTCCATATCACATTTATTTCCAAAATATTATTAAGCATCCGATGATGAAAAATGATACTATGAATTCATAATTGTTTCACATGGCAAAGCTTCCAGCTTTTGAAAAACTTCAATCGAATCTCATTGACTGTGGATCTAGTAGGCGAGAAAAAAATTCTACTTGCTTACCTTTTTTAAGTGAAAACAGGCAATAATCAGTTATCAATTTCAATAAAAAAATTTTATGGTTATTTCATTGTTTTGGTAAAATATGGTAAAATAACAATTAAATAAATAGTTATTTAACTAGTTTTTACGTGAAATTTTAAACAGTGTAGTACATACTTGAAGTAAGTTTAATTGTCGCAAGTTTTGAGTATATGTAATTAAGCATTTAAATACGTTTACTAAATAACTTTACCTTTCTTACTTGATATATGTCAGTAAGGTGGAATGGAACAAATAAAATTCAGCGAATTTGTTTACCATGGGCATAATAGACTTTCGATAAAGGGAGCCGTCATATATTTTGCTGATTATTTTAAATCAAAATCTGGAACTCAAAAATTGGTGCAAATCTAATTTAAAAAAATTGAAAATACTTTTTCAATTTTATAAATTTTGGCCGATCGAAACACGCTTTGGTTCATAAATCGATTCACAAATACTGAAAATTCACAAATATTGAATTTCTGAAACTCAAGTGCCAATTTTCAAATTACTCTTTCAGAACGAATGAATAGTAAAACTACTTATACTTTAGCAATTAAGAAATATTACCTTAATTCCAATTTTCTTGATTTCATTTGAAGAGGCATCTAATTAATTCATGAAATGTTTATTTTCAACATTGTTATAATTCCATGTATGTTCTAAAAAAATCTGACACCTTTTGTAACTGTCTGGTGAAAACATTTATTTCAGCATTTAAAAAAGCATTTTTCCACTTCTTCAAAAAAATTTAATATCACAAGTGATTAAGCATAAAGAAATCATAAAAAAAAAATGAAAAGGAGGCCAACTTGATAAATGGCCTAGAGGAACTGACATGACAGCTTCCGGTTTATGAGGAGACGATTTCTATTCACACAAACGATCTTGTAAATTTTTCTCGTTATTCATAAAGTAAGAAACATTTTTCATCGAAAATAAGCATAAAAAAGGAAAACTTAGCCAAGAAGTATGAAAACATATTTATCATTGTTTTATACTTACTTAAATCAGTTCTAGTTTCGTTAATAAATGTGAAAAGCTTTTCTCATCTGTAGCAGCTTTGTTCGTAAAACGCATATTATTGCTTTTTACGAAACAACATTTTATTTCTTATCATCTATAATCTCTAATGGCTAAGTACGAATCCTTCTTTAGGGCCATTATTGAATTTTCTGGATGTTTTAGATTTTTAAAGTTAGAGGCATAATGATTTGTTTAAAACTAGAATAAAATATTGATTTATTTTTCTTTCTTACTCCATTTCTGTTGAATTTTTTTCCCTTTTTTTTTGAATTTCTAACCCAAAATAGCATTCTTTTATTGCTGAAAATTAATGAATCGCACCCGGCAAAAAAGTGACACAAGTCAAAAAACAGCGATTTTGAGGTTATGTCAATAAAAAATATGTATGAAGTGAACGTTCAAGCTCAAAAAGTGTCTCCCCTTCTAGATTGTGCTATTTCAGATTGTACTCAAGATTGTGTGTATTATGTTAAAATAATTTCCCCACCTTACAGTCAAAACAGATTCACAATCAGTCTTAGGAAGAGAATAAAAAATACATTTCTCACAAAACTGAAATAATTTTAACGGAATATTTTTTGCTTATTTTGCCATTTAAATTTAAAATGATTTTGATTTCAATTCAAGGCAAGAAATCTCTTTGCGAAAATTGTGAAAAAAGTGGAACTAGTTTGCGCTATAGCTTAGCAATTATCAGAGATACGAAAATTATCGCTTTATTTAAAAAGACGCGTAATTCAGTTTCAATGAACCATACGACGCCAACCATACGGGAGCAAAAATGCCGAACATATGAGATACGACGTCCACCAGAGAACTGGTTAATCATCGGCAATATTTCATGATAAATTATAGTCTTGTAGTCTATATGTTGTAAAAAAAATTTTTTTCTTCATGAAAAGAAAATTTTTATCGTCATGGTTTAATGATTGCAATTCTAGTTTTTTTATGGAATAATTGCTGTAAATTTACTTGAATAGCAATAAAATGCAGATCATTCAGTTTTTTAACTGAGGAACAAAAAATATTATTTTGTAATTTGCTCTATAAACAATTCAGTTTATGCTGACAATTTACTAATATTCTATATTCTAAACGACGTCGTCTAGAGTTTTCGTAAGTATATTGAAAGAGAGTGCTAGGAACAGTTTTATTTACTTTTCGATAAACAATAATAATATGATAACAATATGATACTTTGATTGTAAACAGCAACTGACTGGAAAGTGACATGTTGGTATTACTGATAATATAATCTTTTATTTCGTAACCAAAACATGAAGTTTGACCGTCTTTAAATTAATAAATACTAAGCATAACCATGTTCGGTACTAATGATATTTGACAAAATTTTGAATTTGGCCAACTTCTCTGTTTTCTTAGAAACACCATGCATCGATGAATTCATCGATTAAAATTGTTCCAACTATTCTTTCTGTTTCATCTGCATTTTTAAGTTCATCCTCATTTATTTCTGTGAACTATGCAGACTTACTTCTACTGCATCCTCAAATTAAAAAAAAAACTTATTCAAAAACAATACTTATTAAACAAGATAATGTTTCTCACAAAGTGGGGCTAAAATTTACTTGTGCCATTTTACTAGAATAAAGAAATTAATTCAACTATTTGATTAAGATGAAGATCCTTTTATTTTCGTTACTTTATGTCCTTAAAAATATAAAACAAAAATATTTTTCTCGTTTTAATTTTTAAATACAAATCAGATGTGCTTAATTATATTTCATTTCTTCAAGAAATAAACAGTGTAATGTATGTTTTATTTATATTTGCCAAAAAATTACTATATAATATCTTACTTTGTACATGGTAACTTTTGAAACCGAGCAAAACATAAATATATGCTTCGTAAGATATAACAATTTACGTAACGTACTAGGGTGGCTTACAATTATTATTTTTAAAAGTAAATAAATATTTGTCACTAATTTTTTATTATGCATAACTATCTCTCTAAAAAGTATTCAACCATATTAAGAAATGTTAGTCCTATATGGAACATAACATATCGTTACGTTACAAAAATTTTGCATTTTCTATGCTTAGGATATTTAATGAAAGCTAATTTAAATTCTGAATGCAAAAAAATAAAATGCAAATTTGATCTAGTTTAATTCTTGCCTAAATGATGCATATGAATGGAATACATGCATATGAATGGAAATATTTGCATATGAATGGATATCATGGATGACATGTGTAAAAATAATGCTTGAAAAATGGAAATATATAATGGTTAAATTTTTCATAGCAAAACACTTATAAACTCTGAATGTTTTATTATATTTTTTTCATTTAAGGAAATAATGCTAAGACCTTTGGTTTCCTTTCGGAAAAAACTGAAAAAATTGCTTGAAAAAGTACAAAATGAAACATTATACCCTTAGTATAAACCACAAGAGGATCATTAAGTTTCTCCTACACTTTCTTAACAGATCGTTAAATTTTTCTCGTCAGGAAGCGAAAATTTTTATTTCTACTGCAAGTTACATCAATCATTGAAACTCACAAATTTAAAAGTAAGTAACAAGAGAGAACAGACTAATTTCTGAAAATTTTTAAATTTCATTAATTTATTTTCTTAAGACGTATCTGTTAAATTATATATATATATATATATATATATCTTTATATATATATTTCGTCTGTTCGTGTGTATGTCACTGAACTCTTCCTAAACGGCTGGACNAATTAAATATTTGAGATATTTTTATTTTATTTTATGGTGGGACAGAAAGAAAAACATAACGATTACTTATGTATATCTATGAGATTCTATTATCTATTTTAATTATTTAATTAGTTATTTTAATTCTGTTATTATTTTCCATAATTATATTATTATCGTAAATAATTCTACAGTTATTTAAATCTAATGCTAAGATATTTATTCTCATTACCTCCATTGACATTTATAATTAAATTTAAGAACTAGCATTAAAAAATTAGAAATTTTGATTTATCATTTTTTTAACTTGTTTTCTCTTGTGCAGCCAAAAATCAGGCGAATTGATAATGTCCAATATACTGCAATATCCAATGTATTTTTTCCTATTTTCCTAACAAAAAACTTACGTCGCTTTACTTTTAGCGACATTTGGTGCACATTGCTAAAATAGTGCGCAACATTATTAGTTCCTAAGGTTTTAACATCAGTTCCTCACTTAGCTCAAATTTTTCCATTTGTAGCGTTACCACAGAATAAATAATATCAAAATGAGTTTGTCTGTACAATCCTAGTTTCTAATACTATTGTCCATTAATATATAGAAAATTACTTTCGTTTTATCATGGCATATGAAGTAAATTTACTGGCGTAAGAGTATTTAATAAATAAAATACGCTCATTACATTGGAAAGCTTTAGATTCCAATGTAGTGATTTCACTGTTGCACTGTTTATGTGCTCCTGATGAGACTCGACAAAATTCATTACATGCATCAATAAAAAAATCATCAAACGGCAATTTTTTATACACGCATATAAAAAATCTAGAAATGGAAGATGTTTCAAAATTATCATTATTATTTTTGCTCAGTTGAAGCCATTTAACGCCAGAAAACTTAAGTGTACCTCTACTGTCACAAAGGAACCCTATTTATAGTGGGAATAAAACAATTATAGTCGGAATATAATTTAATAAAATATAGTAATAAAACTATATGTAATGCGATATATATTTATGTTTAATACAATAAAAATGAATATTTAAATATTTTATAAGAAATCTTAGACCTTAAAATCAGAGAAAGATTACAGCTGATTATTCTTCCAAGCAATTACACCGAAATTATTGAAATCTTCCTTATGATTGAATAGAACAGAAAAAAATCGAATTGCAATAGCAAAACCTCATACGTTTAAAAAAAAAACATTCAATTATCTACATTTCCATCATATCTATCTTAAAAATATATCTATACATATTTTTTTAAATTTAACTTGATTTTTTTCCAAGGTTGTATTTTATAAAATATTTATATTACATTTTCATTTTATAATTTAATCGTTATAATTTAATCGTTTTTTAATCATGCTAAAAGGAAAAAACTCAAATATTTTAGTTTAATAGTTGCTTAAAATTACCCCGTTGTTGTTGTAGGTCATTAAAGAAAGGGGTGTGATTGTTCTTGTTTTCCCACGGTGTCATCAATGACCAAGAATTTGATTTATGCCACACCCATTTATAGGACTGACCGATTCATATTCCTTAAATCGATCATTCATTTATCCATAGATCGTAGTTTTGATCAGAAGAAGAGAACGATCAATCTCGAATTCAGTACCCCCATAGGTATAGTTTGTTATGGGATCTTATGAGGACTCTGTGATCCGACAGATTTTACGTGCACCAGAAGCCATTTACGATACGGAGTCTTTGGACACTGGATTCGAACTCCCATTCATTAAAATTAATTAATAAAAACTTTTAAATAAAGTTTTGCAAAATATGCACTTCTAAACGAAAATTATGCCTACTGTTATAAAGGATAGACCACTGGTTCTTCACAAAAACGTCTTAAAAACCATCGAGGGTTTTTCACATTGTATGCTTACGGAAGTAAGTAAAACTTTTTTATTTTTACTTTAGCTTCTCTGTAGCAAAAAAAAAATTCTAACCTACATGGCTGAAATTCTAACTAACATGGGTATTTTTCTTATGTTCAGAGAAAATTTTCAAGTGCAACTTAATTTTTAAATTTTATTTGACCAAACAAAATATTAAATCTTTATTTAAAAGGCATTTTGGTAATAAACTAATACATTAAATGATAAGAACATATATTCTTTGTTATCTTTTGTAAATGAGATTATTTACTATATATATTTCGGTCAAAGTAACTTAAATAGAACGTAATATAAAATATAGGATCACAAAAACGTAATAAATGCAGAAAATAGGAATACGTGGCTTATAAGTCATTCCTTAACGTATACAATATTATTTTCCTGCAAGACTAAATAAATAAGAGATCATATAGGAGTAGTAATAATAAACACTAAGCCAAGGTACCTTTATTTTGATTATAAATTTTCCGACTCGTTGATTGAATACAAAATTAAATGCTTAACTATATGTTTTGGGAAGGAAAATATATATGATGCCGATATATTTTTAAATACTGTAATTCATTAACTTCAATCAATTGACTTCAATCATGAACCATTTTAAATTAATAACTATGAAGATTCTGTAAAGAAATATGCGGATTATTTTTTTAAAAACTTTTTTCAAATTATTTTTCGCAATTCTTCTCTTACTCGTACATAAAAAAATTATTTACAAATTTAGTGATATATAATTTTTAATATTTAGTCAAAGCAAAATTTTTTTATTTAATTTAGGGAAAACTGACATAAAATATTTGATGAAAAATAAAATTTTGATCGAAAATATTACCCCACCTAACAAAAACACCACTTTGAATGAAAATATTATTAAAAATTAACCTTTATAACTCTTTATATCTTAGAAAGAGATGGTTTGATAGGGTGCTTCTAGCAAACTGAATTATATAGCAATTAACCAAAACTTCAAAAAATTCAAAGGCAAGCTACAGCATACAAAATCTATTTTTTAAGATAAATTTAGTATGAAAAATTATTTTATAACTTCAGTCAAATTCAGTTATTTATAAGAGTAGGCGATTTTTATTAGCGTAACAAAAAAAATAAATTTGTGAATTTCAAAAACCTTTACAGGCCAAAATGTGCCTATTGTAATGAGAATAAAATTGGCAATTTTTGAAAATCGATTAATATCTTTCGTTTGCGTATCGTGCTTAAAAGTAATGAAACGCACCTTTTTAAAATAATTTTCCGTTGACTGAACTTTTGAAATACGCACAATTCAAATATTTATATTAGTTCGATGTTCTTAGTATCGTAAGTAAATTAAATTCTTTTCAATAAATTTAATTTTTTGCATTCACGCAGGTGCGCAGCAAAATACATAAATTTACTAATTTTCAAAATTTTCAATGAATGATGATCGTTGATTATATCAAAGATGACGATCGTCCTCCTGCAACTTACACAGCGAACCATCCAAACTTTTGGTGTGGTAATTAAATTATATTTAGAACTAGTAACAAAGATTTTTAATGGGGTAGATTTCTTCGGCTTACTGCATTATTAAGGTTCTTTTTTTATGCCTAATGCAATCGCAGAAATATAACTCTCACTTTTGATGATTCAGCAATCTTTAAGCTATATTTCATTAATTTAGAGAAATATTTCGTCGTGAAATCACGTGGTATGTGACAAAACGGGAACTCTCAAATACGTGACAAAAATGTATCCGCAACTCAAAATCTCATCCTAGTGCAATATGGGAGATTTTTAACTTGAATAAAACTAGGAGAAGGCTAGACGATGGGAAAAAAATAAACAAACTAAGATTATCGGGTTGTATAGTGGCCAAGCAGTTTACCTTGTACCAGGACGAACCCGAGTTCGAATCCGCCTCGGGAACAGGGGACTTTTATACCACTATTTTATATGTCATTCTTATGCTATTAAGGTTACATTGACTCAGCTGCATGTTGTTCACGATAAAATGATTATTAGAAAAGTTAGGCATCACGAAGTTTTTTTCTCTTTTTTGGAAAAATATATAGAAGGACAAATTCGTTCCCCTAAAGAAGTGGTGCTAGTTATTTCGTAACTTTGACGAACTATACACTCGGAGCATATATCAGGTAACGGTTTTGTCACAAATGAAGAAAATTTCGTACAATTCGAGTATATATTTTTACAGCGTGTATATTTAAAACCTGATTTTTTGGAGAAAAGAGTGTTTAATGATCTAAATCCTAGTGTTGCCCGGATATATCCATATCATGTTGGTATATTCCTTTTGATATATTTTGTTCTATTCTCTGTAACAAATTTGCCACGTCCTTTCAGTGCCTGGGGGATACAGGGAGACTTTATTATTTCGCTGATGCGCATAGGGCCAGAATTAATTTGCGATTTGAAATCATATTCCCTTAAATAAGGCAGAATTGGGAGAGAATATACCCACAAGATTTCCAATTATCCTTTTGCACTCTGAATACTTTAAAATTCTAATTATATATATATCAAAGCACTAATTATTTACAATATATTACTAAACAGCATAGAATACTCATAAAATAATATGGAAACGAAATATTAAGGTACACAAATTTTAGAAAATTTAAAGAGGTGATGTTTGGAGTTTAATGATTTCAAAGTAATCTGAAGCTTGAAATTTTATATTTGATAGTACAATAATCTCGTTATATGCTCAACAAATTCTTGTCAATTGGAATGCTTAAATTGGAAAAATGTAAGATAAATATTTAAAAAATAACTTTTATATCTTAACTTTTAAACCTGGTTTTGTACGACGTCTGTATAGACAAACATATAACAGACCATGAACAAAAATGGGACTATTCTAATCAGTTAAAAGACCAAGTGTTTGGTAACAGCGACCCTTCTGAGTACGATTGTCACTTTCCATTTCAGATGACAAGAAATAAAAACATAGTTAAAAATAATAATCGCAGATAAAATTAAAAAGCATCAAATTAAAAACTCTGCTATTGTTGAATTCAGCGGTTAAACGAAAATTTCTGATTATTTGTTTGAGCTATTCATCACGTGGTATGTTTTTTCTTCGAATTGGCTACAAATCTCCAAAATGCTCTGACCACCATATGAGACAACTGATAAGAAATATAACTAAATAACAATGAAAATAATTGAAAAGGAATTAAAAATTTCCTTTACAACTATGAAAAATTTTATACTCAAATTTGTTACTTAACTATCAAGTGCATGGTCACCCAACAGCTTATGAAACCTTAACACAGTTTTTCTAATCTATCAAAAATTTATAATGACAGATTATNTATATTGTTGTGCTAATAATCAACTGGAAAAATTGCCGAGTTTAATTTTGAATCTACACCAAATATTCAACAATGTAACTCAACATTGAGTATAATTCTAGTATGTATATAATTCTAGTAAATTAGCACTTGTTAATTTTATGTTACATTTTAATCAATTAAGAAAAAAATCGTTTCTATATATTTTTGCAGTAGCTCTGCCTTATAGAACCAAAGAAAGAAAACCCAAATATTCGAATCCAATTCCATTAGAACTATTTCCAAACAAAAAAGTATAATAATGCCAGTGGATCAACTTATTTTGTTCCAAAAATATTGGCAGGCGAGATTTCTTATAAGGTGATAAAAAAAATTTGTTTACTACCTTTTACTTGGTAGTGTTTTTCAACACATCTTGTTTCACAAGCTAACTTTACCATAGTAAACGATGAAAAAAAACATGATGAAAAATCGATTTCCCTCTTTAACGACAGCCATTTTTTTTGCCAGCATTCCAAATATATGCCTGTTGGTAATCCATTTTGCTCAAGTGATGTGACACTTGAGTCATGGGAGGCCTTCAGATAAACCCCAGGATGCCGAACAACGACCGACGTCAATAAATTCTTCTTTCTAAAGATTAATGGGATAAAAAATAAGAATTTAGCTAAATATAAGATAGGAATCACAAAAGTCATGTTGCCAAATTCTATTTTTAGCTTGTTGTCAGTATTTTTTGTATCCTAATCGTAACTCTGAAATAAAGCACTAGATATTTCGTTTTATGCATATAGGCATGTTTTACTTGTGAAATTAATTGTTGAAAGTTTTGCTTCTTGTGATAATATTTTGTGTGAGGCAATTTAAAAAAATAAAATTTACTTTAAGAACAATTTTAGCTATTACACATTTTTTAAAAAAAATAAATTTAGTTTTCTTTTAAAAATTTAAAGCTTTTGTTAATAATAATAGAAAATCCAAGCAGTCTTGTCTCAAAATTTACTTTTAGTTTGAAATGAAGCAACATTATTTTAATTCTTATTGTTATGGTTGAATAAATTATTCAGTTCATGCTTTCATAAAAAAAAGGATGTACTTGTCAAATTATTTGTTGAAAATTTTGCTGGCGATATTTATTGTTTGCATATGACTTGTGGTAAAATATAGAATTTACTTTAACAATGATTTTAGCTTTCCGTTTCTTTAAAAAAAAATATCTTCTTCTAAGAACTTAAAGTTTTTATTAATTATAACTTATAATTAATAAAAGCTTTAAGCTTTAAGTTCTTATAATTTATAAGATATAAAGCACTCTTGTCTCAAAGATTTACTTTTAGTTTCAATCTAGCCGTCATTTTTTTTATTCTTACCGTTACGCCTAATTAAATTATTTAGCTCATGCTTTCATAAATAAAAAAAGGCTCTACTTATCAATTTATTTGCTGCAGATTTTGCTGGGGATATTTATTTTTTGTGGCGACTTTTGGAAAACAATAGAATTTACTTTAAGGAAGACTTTAAATAAATTTAAATTTTTTTAAGTAAATTTCGTTTTCTTTTTAAAATTTAAAGCTTTCATTTATTATAAGAAAAAAACCCTAAACAATCTTGTTTCAAAGATTTACTTTTAGTTTCAAACCAGTCAGCATTTTTTTCATTCTTATCAATTACACTTAAATAAATTATTCAGTTCTTACTTTCATAAATTAAAAAAGGATTTACTTGTCAAATTATTTACTGTAAATTTTGTTGGTGATAATAAATTTTTATATGACTGGTTTTAAAAAAAGAATTAGAAATTACTTTTGGGAAGACTTTGAATAACTTTCAATTTTTTAAAATAAATTTAGTTTTATTTTAAAAATTTAGAGAATTTCGTTAATTTCGTAAAATTTGGAACTGAAATAGTGTTGGCAGAATGATGTATTTATAACTTCAAACCAGCTAACTCTTTTCTTATTCTTATCATAGCTCTTAACTAAATATTTCAGTTAATAAAAATTGTTTTAATACTAAAAATAACAAAATGTTTCGAATCTTTAGAGTTATTTTACTTAAACTTAAGTTAAACCTTAAATAGGTTTACCTTATATTGAAACAGCTAATTGTTGAATGATCATTAAATAATGTGGATTGGATAATTTTTAATCATTACACTTAAATGAAGATTTAGATTTTTGTTTTCCCTCCTCTTTACAAATAAAAGTAATTGTCATGAACTTTAAACGAAGCATTATTTTTCTTGTGCACGCTTTTCGGCCAACAAAAATGAATATTGTAAATCCTATATATGTAAATAAAGTAAATCCCATGATTTTCCGCAAAATAAATATTTCTTTTAAACAATAGTTAAAAGGTAGGCACATGAGAACGAACTAACTTTAAATGCAATTTCTTCTAAGAAAAAGAAGAGAAAGTTTAGTTTTTATTTTTAACTCCTTCTGACAAAGTTCGAAATTATAGAAATCTAAAGAGTTTTGAAATGGTGGCAGAAAATGAATTTGTTTTCTTATAAAACAACCTTATTGTGCACTGTAAGAAATTTCAGATCAAATGTTGTAAAAAATTACAACCAGCCTGAGTGTAGCAGTCGTAAAATTTTACTGTAAAAAGTACTGGCACTCAGAGTGACGGTGATTTTTATCGTAATTTGAACTGGAATTTTTTTACAGTGTGTTATATTAAACCACATGAAAAAAAATTATAATTAAGTAGTGAGTGCCCTTGCCGTCAGTCTAACCATGGAAGGTTCTCGTGGTCTTTCTCTCCATGTAACGAAAATGCGGGTTAGCACCCTCAAAAAGTCCTCCACGAAGGCAAATTTCTCCCAATACTCGATCCAGGAGTTCCCTTGTCTTCTGGATTGGGTTCAAAACTACAAGGCTGCAGACTTGAGCATTAGTAGTCGCAAACCCATAAAATTGGGTCAGCTGTTCAATGACGGTTATAAAATAAAATAAAATCAATACACCAAATCTGTATACTTTTTGATGGTGTGATGGTAGCAATCTACTGATGTTATATGTTTGATTGTCTTTTTATTTTTAAACAAAGTAAAAGTTGACGCTGGTCTCATCGTAAGGATTAAAAACAGTATAGCCATCCATGGCCTGAAATTTCTTCGTACGCCACAAGGGGCACATTCCTATTATGAAGTTCTTGTTCATGCGCATTTTAATTGATGCTTTAAATCATCTAGATTATCTTGTTTTTATGTTTCCAATATTTATTATCAAAAATTACATTAAAAATGGTTAAAGCTGTACAGTAAAACAGTAAAAGCTGTTTTATCAAATTTAAGGATTTACCGACTAACGTAGCAATGTCTTTAAGTTCGTCCCCAAATCATTAAATTGTTATAAAAAAGACCATTTTAAACTTTGTTAAATACAAATTAATTAACTTGATTTTCATGTTTTTGAATACTTTCCCTTAAAAAATTAGTAAAGTGATGCAACTTAGTAAGTTCCGTTACATCATTTTCCTCAGAAATGTACAAAAAAAATTAGAACATAATTATTGATGTAAAAAAAAATTGACAGTACATCTATACAGTTTTTCATACTTTAAGAGGATACCAAAAATTTATCGCTCAAATTCCTATAGTTTTGTAAAGATAGATTTTTTGTGTTTGATAAAATATTTTAAAAACAACTGCATTTATTTCTGTTTTAAATACTTACGCTATTTAATATTTCTGAAAAATATTGCTACTTCCTTTTTAACGCTATCCTCGCATACCTCTTTGTAATTACTCATCCTTTTTTCCAAACAATTTCCATTTTCCGCTAGAATGAATTATCTTTATTGTTACTTATTTTTCTCAAGCTTCAATTTAAAAATGGTAAAAATGAGATTTTGAAAATAGATGTCAGCGTAATAAAACTTCAATAAGATCAAATTATATTTAAAAAAAACATTTGTGCTACAGAACCGTGAAAATTGAAAATAGTGTTTTTAGAAAAAAACACGGTTGTTTTTAGCATCTACTATGCAAAATAATAAAACCACGCAAAATAATAAAACAAAATCTTTTAATATAATAGGAGAAATTTAATCTAATGTCAGATTTGACATAAAAAAATTATATTTAGAACATAAACGATAAATTTGAAAGTGACTTTCTTATTATATTGAAAAAATATATATGTATGCAGTTTCTAAAATGAGAGAATATTGAAGTATTTTTTACAAGTTATATTTTGTTGATAAAGAATCCTTAGTTTTTGTATTTATTTTCAAATATATTTAAGAGAATCAATAACAAAGATAGAAAGTATATCTACAGTGATAAAAAGAATAAGATCATCATATAATTTTTTGTATAAATATGGTTATTGAAGAAAGTAATGTTTCAAGTTAATAAAAAAAAAATGAAGAAGTCAAATAAATATTTGTTTATAAAAACTGTAATAAAAATCCGATAATGATCTAATATCCCAAAAAACATTTAAACCCCTTTTTTGAAGTTTTAAAAAATCAAGGAGGATGTCCAACTTGTATTCTGTCTCAATGATTTTATAATTGATCTATTTAAAATCGAAATTTGCTAGATTTTTAACTGAATATTTTAAGTATGAGTTCTGAGAAACGTTTCAAAGAGATAAAAAAAATTATTATAATTATAATAATAATAATAATAATCATCTTATTTCAGAGTGTGACTTAAGTAAAAGCAAAATCGCTGTCAGAATTTGGAATTCTAACACTGATGTGCAATTTTTTTTTTGTCAAATGCCAACAATCAGTTACGGAAAAAAATTTTACTTCTCATTGCGAACTCCACATTATTAAACCAATGGTTGATAAATATGTAGCAATTAAAACCTATATTCAGTTTTCTATTACATTTAAAATGGCATGAAAGGTTTTAACTTGCAAGCAATTAAAAAATTTCTAAATTGAAAGCAATACCATATCTGTAAAATCTACACTAACAATGGCCTACGAATCTTACTTCGTGGAATTATCCTGCACCTAATTTATGACTTGAAACTAAACTCAACGGCACGACAGCCCTTGCTGGCCAAGGCCTACTGTGCCCATCTCAGTTTTCTAGACCTTGGGCTCTGAGGTGCAGGAGCAGATGTTCCGGTCAGGTGGTCAGCCGAACGCGGAACCCCCAGTGTTTAGTTCCCAAGCGTGCTTGGTACTCATTTATCGACCCACTGAAAGAGTGAAAGGCTGAGTCAGCCTTGCAATTTATGACTTAAACCTGAATTTAATGATCAAAAATTTTTATATGGTCGTGGAAAGGTGGATTTAGATATTAGTGGGAGGATTTTATAATAAAAATAATATCCCGGCACGTTCACTAAGGTTGAAATTAATTCAATGGTTTACCAATTACTTTCCAATTACTTGCCTTTATTACATTGAAAGATGAACCGATAGATCAAAACTTTTTAGATTTGATATCTTTGCAAGATAATGACTCAATTCAAATGCTCAGTTTGAAAGCGAATGGCTATTAGAGAACATTATAAAGACTCTGAAGTTCCCTGCAAAAGCTTAAATTAAAATCCTGCGGGGAACATATGGAGCTCTATTTACATTTCTGAAAGTGAACAAAAAGCAATACAAATCAATTTCTGAAGAGTTGAAATTGGCAATTGAAGGTCGTGGCAGAAATTTATCCTTCCCACGAGAAAAAACCCAATGTAAAATCCCTTTCCAAATCATCTTCTGAAAGTCAATCTAAACGACACATTATTAATAAAAGTAACAGATACAGTTTCTGGTCTCAAACGTTTTTTTAGACATCGGTCTGCATTTAGACCTTATGAATTAATAATACAAGACAGGAAGTTTTTATATAAATGTCATTTACATGTTCTTTATTTTCCTTTTTAAAATACTACGGAAAAAAATGAACGAGGGTTTTTAAATACGAGCGGCACTAGTGGCCTCTGTCTATGCGCAAAGTAACTAAACTCAGCTCGCCTTACTTTTTTTTATAAACGTCATTGAACAGCCAAACCCATTCTGAGTTAACAACTATTAATGTTCAAATATCTATAGGCTCGTAATTTTCAACCCGATTCAAAAAACAAGGGAACTCCTTGATCAAGCATTGGAACAAATTAGCTATTCTAGTGGAGTTTCTTATGAAACTAAAATGCATTTGCGAAACTTGGAGAGGATATCCACGAAAACCTACCATTTTACGCCCCATGGCAAGGGTATTCTAATCCATGATATGCCAATGACGGAGGATATTTTACGTCAACACTCCGGTCATTGTATATTTTTAAAGAAAATTTGTTCAGTACTTTTTCTATTTAGATTTTAAAAAGTTTTAAAAAACATCAAAATGAATTAGCCGAATGGATACTTTCAGTTTGGTGCATATTTTTGTGAGAAATTTCTTTTCATTGTTCTTAATATACATTTTTAAATGCATTGTGGCGTAACTACCACTACGAATATTAAAACATCAATTCACTGGTATATAAGACATGCTAACTTGAATCAATCATGAGGTACCTTTTGATAGATGACGGTTGGTACTGTCGATTAACTCCTCCCCCACATTGGTGACCCCCGGACTCCCCCACCAGACGTGATTTGTACACGCAGTAACGCCCACTTCGCAATCTCTTGTCGGTTACGCCTACTTCGATGGATAGTCCATCAGTGTTTCCCAAACTTATGACTTTTGCGTACCCTTTCTAAATTTTTCGTAACGCTGTGTACCACAAATAAAAAAATGAATGTATTTTTTACTGTAAAAAAATTGCATAAAAGTTAAGAATCACAACTGACTGTTGACACCACTAATTATTAACTGTTAAATCGGCAAAAAATAGCCAATAGAAAAAGACGTAATCGTAAATTTTCATGGCTTGCTTTGTTTTTAAAAAAAATATTTTGAAATTTTCGTTTGTTGCAAGATATTTCGCACAAGAACGCGTACCCCCACTAAACTGTTCCCGTACCCCTGGGGGTACGCGTACCACACTTTGGGAAACACTCGTCCACATTGAACAGTTGACTTGCTATTTGTGAATGCATCTTTCACCCCCTCGCGCTGTTGCTACTCAGTTTCGTTTTGAATATACACAACGTCATACACTCTCAACGCCTGCATACTCTCGACTGCTAATGGCAACACAGGAGCGACTTCGACTGTGAAGTTAAATACACCTCTCACATTCAGCACTCAAAAAATCCGGTGACTCTCTCTCCCGGTCTTTCACAAGATTAGCAACTAGTGAGATCTGTTCAACGAATTATATCCCTGATAAAATTCTGGTGGGGGAGTATTGTGGCGTAACTACCACTATGAATATTAAAACATCAATTCACTGGTATATAATACATGCTAACTTGACTCAATCACGAGGTACCTTTTGATAGATGACGGTTGGCATCTTAGAGGAGATATTAGGGTAGAGAGAGCCAGTCTATTGTTTGGGCTCTGAAAACTTGTTCCAAGATGGGGGTTTCCTTTTTGACGAAAAATTCATAGCTGGCGGTCGCATCGTACAGGAATATTTTCAAGAGTACCTAAAGATTTTTTCTCTCTTTTATTTTATTTTGAATGCTTTCCCAATTTTATTCGTGATTGTAAAAGATAAGCTTTCAAATAAAAATACATTATAGTATGTGTGCTACATTTAATTATTTACTTTTAATTGCTTAATCATAAAAAGCTAATAACATATTATTTAAGTATGACTTTGCCAGACAATGAAATAAAAATAATGATTTTTTGAATCGAACATACATTTGAAAGCATTTAAAATATAAAGAACTAATTGCAAATGATTATAGGTATTAATTATTTTTGTCAAAGCGTCATAAGAGTTAAATAAAAAAAATAACTAGTTCCTTCAATAGAATTTAAAGAACAGCAAGAAAATAATTGGATATCAATATTTTATTTTAAATAGTTAAAAAAATACATTATCATTCTGTTTTATATTACATTACGGCTTGAACTAAGAAATATATTTTCATTGTCAATCTTTGTTTAAAGAAAATCATCTTATCCATTTGATACAACAATCTGGCTTGATATGCAAAATATTTTCTAAGTCATTACTTTATAATCTGTAAATTTTAATAAGGAAAAAGAAATAAAATGTAATTTGCAAAGTTAGGAAATACATTTAATTTTTAAAAATACATCATGTCTTTTTTATATTACATTCTGACATGAATTATAAAATATGTTATCAGTGTTATCAGCGATAATAATTTATTTCAACCAATGCATACAATTAAAATTTTAGTGAGTTAACATAACATGATGAAAGTATTTAAATTAAAATACCAAATTTTTGTCTTGTTATTTGTCCCTTTATCTTATTTTTAAAAAAAAGTATTGCGAAATTCCATATAAGAACATACTGTCTACCAGTTGTTTGAAACATTGATAGCTCTCGACAGCTACTTGTAATTTTATATTAAAAAAATTAATTGATATTCAAAAAAAGAATGATTCCCTTTTTATTTCTCGAAATCAAAATTAAATACATATAATGATAATAATAAATAGCCACACCTTTTATAATCCTATAACAATTATTTAATAATAGGACCTATTATTAATAATAGAACCTATAATAACCTAGTTAATATTTTCTTCAATAATAAATGTACAGTAATAAATATAAAGCTTCCTAAGTAAATATGAATATCCAAACAATTTTTCCTATATAATAAAATAATAAGAAATATATTCTTCGGCTTATAAATTTTATTTAATAACGGAATTTCTAAAAGATAATTTTAGTTTTGATCCAAAAAATTATTTTTTGCATGAAATGTATTAAATATATAATTAAATCATTTAATATATATAATTAAATTCGCTTGAAATTATTACAAAAAATTATTTTAATGCATCAATAAAAGTTACAGAGCGAAAATTAAAGCGATCTGTTTGCAAACATTGGCGTGAAAGAAATGCGCCAAATCCGATGCACGCGCTTTATCAGAAAAGGAGTAAAAATATCAGAATATTTGTATCAATATGAAATTTAATTGTAATGAAAATGCCTATCAATGTTAACTACATTATAATATATTAATTTAAATAAAAATATAAAAAAATAATTGCTATTTTGCTAGTTAAAAACCAATTAAATTCATTCCATAACTTGACGTGCTAACATATAAATAGAAAATAAATGTTTATAAGTGAATATAAAAGAATAAAAATCTTTCTTGTGAAATGTAAAAGGTCCTCCTTTAATGAATTTTTTGTTGCATCCAAATGCACAGCAGTATACCACCATTTTTTTAAAATTTTATAGTTAAAAACACAGCTCATCAATTCACCTCCATAGGAAAAGAATGGGGAGAGGGTTTACTGGAGGGAAAATCGTCCAGGAATCACGTGACGATGTTCTTTGCAACGAGGGATGGGGGACTGGTTCTCTCTACCTAAATTACTCCTCTAAGGTTGGCATGGTCGATAACTCCGCCCCCACAGCATTTTAAGGAAATAAACAATTAAATGAATTATTGCATACGTCGTACTTTAAAAGACTGATATATACACTTAGTATGTATTCTTAATTTAAAACGTATAATGGCTTTCTCTACTTGTTTTTAAATGTATTAAAAAACATTAAAATGAATGTTGATAAAAAAAAATCGAAATTAAAAGTAATGAGCAAAAAGTTTAGGTAAAAAGAAATTTTTTAAAAGAAATAAGGAAAAAGAAAGAACGTAATTTTTATCGAAGCGCTTTGGTAATGATGCTGGCAAAATTAACAATTAAATATTGTTCAATAATATTAGTATGTGATTAAAATGTTAAAATGATGTGGAAATGGGACAAAATTTGGTATCTTTATTACGATACCATAGAACTTGGAATAAAAAGCATTCAATCAGTACAATTTGCTTTTCAGTTTCATTTTCTTACTACATGCGTGAAAAAAGAAATAAAATTTTAAAAATTAGAATAAATTTCCCATATGAATTATGAATACTACCAAATGAATGGTTTAAATAACCTATATTTTGATTTTATTAATCAGAATTCGGAATATTTTGGGAATGTCATTATCATGCAATGCAGTAATTTTATGAGGCAATTTTTTCCAGGAGCCAATTTGCTATAAATATTGCCCATTGTAATTCTTTTATTTAAAAATATATATTATTAAATCAAATACTAGAAAAGCAACATATTATAAACGATCTTTTTGTACCTAAGAATTTTTAATCAACATATGAAACAAAATTTATAACAAAAAATGATTGTAAGTAACTTTTTAACAACGTAGTTGATTTTTGGAATTAAATTTTCTTTTAAATAGAAATATAATCCGAATAAGTATATGAAGTTCATCTAAAATTCAATTTATATTAAAATATAAAAATTAGTACTCATAATGAATGAATAATTTCGGCACTCGATCAAATATTGATTCTGAATATTTTTGATCTGCAATGCTTCTTCATAGTTTTTTTTTCAATGACACAGCTATTGAACGCAATTTTTTTCATGGTAGAAACTAATTATTTTCCTAGTCTCGTAGACTGATAAAAGAGTTCACCTGTTGACTCTGTAAATACTGTCATATTGTTTTAAGAAGCTTGTTGTTTGCTTACTTTTCTTGAATAAATTATCTAAGGATTAGTAACTAATCCTTTCTTTCAACATGAAAAGGCTTTTTATAAGACGTGTAAAGAATTCTGAATAAATCTAATCGATTGAAAGGAAAATTCACTATAATGCGTAAGAATATAAGCTAAAGCTTTATAGTATACTGAAAAGTATTTTTCGATATAACTTTAATATTTAATTTCTTATCAGAAACTAATATAAATTTTTAAGAAGTATTTAGGAAATGCATTTTCATTTTCATTTGCACGAAGGTGTAACCAAAATATTTTCAAAAATATTTGTGTATATCGATAAAAAATATTTAGTTGGAAAAGGAATATATATAATGACAAAACTTGAATTAATACTATGAAAGTTTAAACTGTAATACATCAGTATAAGCATATTTAATTTATTACATTGTAACAGGACTTGATATGAAAACTGCTACATTGAACATAATATAATGTTATGAACGTACTTTTAGACGTAATATAATTAAGAAAATGTTAAATTACATGACATGTGACCTATTCGTTCGATATATCATATGATAAAGCATATTTCCTTATTATATTGTAACACAGAGTCATAAGGAAATCATTATATTTAACATTATATGAAAATAGTTTAATCGTTTAATAGGTTAATCGTTAATAGTTTAATAGTTTAATACGTTAAGTTATGAAAATAATTTTAATCGTCACATATTTCAGACAATGCAAGATTATATAATATATGGCCCATGCATTCGATATATCGTTTGATTACAAAGCATATTTCAAAATTATAATGTAACATGACGACATAAGAAATCTGTTATATTAAACATAATATAATGTTATAAACATTTTTGTGGTCACAATATGACTTAGAAAATTTCTAATTATAAGATATATTCGATATATCATATTATATTTAGATAATAAAATATACTATACTATATATATCATAACAAAATATACAATACCTGCATAACACGTAATTGTTGAAATATAAAAAAAAAAAACATTTAAAAAAAAATTCTGTCCAAACTTGCCGTTCTCATAGGTAAACAAATTTCTTACAACATTTTTCTTGTATTTTAGAAAACATTTATTACATTTTCAATTTTAGCTTAACTTCTTTAGTTTCTTAACTGTGTGTAACAAAATTTTTTCAAAAAGTCATTTCATTAAAGTAATATTCTGACATTTTTATTCATACAAGAATATAACTATCTCAAACAAAAACTTATGTTACGACCTAAAAAAAACGATTTTAAATGATTTAGTTCTCAAACGCTACGAAATTACCAGATCTGATGCAACCTGAAAATTCATGTCAAAAAGGTTGAAAATTGCTAAATATATAACTTATCAAGATTGAAAGCAAACAATTTGCTTAGACATTTACAAAAATGCCACTTCAGAATGCAAATGGTTTATGTAAATTGGCAAATACGACGATGTCATTAATTAAATTACATTTGATAAGAACACATAAATGAAACCCAAATATAAGAATGTAGAGGCTTATCAAAAAATTACCTTATCCCAGTATAATTGTGTTACGCAAATTTGCTAACTCCACAATGCCGTTAATTAAATTACATTCGGAGTGACAAACTCAATAAAGCTTGATTAAACTTTGAAAGAAAACGAGAAAAATACTATTTAAACATATCTCT
This sequence comes from Parasteatoda tepidariorum, assembly GCF_043381705.1. Classification (NCBI taxonomy): domain Eukaryota; kingdom Metazoa; phylum Arthropoda; class Arachnida; order Araneae; family Theridiidae; genus Parasteatoda; species Parasteatoda tepidariorum. Next base: position 40,401,524 of record NC_092206.1, read on the forward strand.
CAATTTTCATTTTCATTTTCTAAATAGATTTTTCAAATAAATAATTCGAATAAATTTTTTCAGAAAACATTTTTGCGTTTTCAATTTGTGCCTATGATTAAAAGAAACAAGCTTAGATTGATTCACACGTATTAAATTCTTGTTTATTTGCCCAATTTTTTCTTCATAAAAGAAAATATTTGTGAAAAGTTATTATGATTCAAGAAAAAACATGAAAGAATGAAGATATTTTTTATTTATTTTACCTCGTAACTATTTAAATGTACCTGGTGTTTCATTTAAAAGAAGTTCATTAATTTAAAAGCAACATTTAAAGTTAAGGACAAAAAAAAATATATAATTAATTACACTTCTGATCTATATATATATTTAAAAAAATCTAATTTATTAAATAAATATCCCCAAAAAATGACTTTTTATTCATAAGCCCACTTTATTTTTTGATGAAACTTAATCAGGATAAGAACTGGAAAAAAATTCTTCCTTTCCAGATCCTTTTTTAAAATTATTCCTAACCGGCCTATTTTTATTATTAAAACACTGAATTTTAGTTTAAAAAAAGCCAGCTTTTATTGTCCTTTTAATCCTATTATTTATAGTTAACTATAGTTAACTTACGGGCATTTAAATTCAATTTATAAATTATTATTCAATAAAATATAGCTAAACTTTTTTTCTCATAATATGTTGCACTAGGTTCCTAATATTGGAACAAAATGTAATAGTATATTACAATAGTTAAAGTGGCAAAAACAATTTCTAACTACAACAAATTATATAAATACACTACGACTTAGAATTTATTTTTATGACTTTTAGTTTCTGACTTTTCAATATGCTAATACTGAAAATATCCTAATAATCAAGTCACAACGAAAACTGGAAAAAATAAAAGTTGAAAGTTTCCATGGTGTTTAATGTACAAACCAGCTTGGACACTAAAAATATATTAGTTTCTTTTCATTTTATCATCTGATTTTCAATTTATTATCAATTTATCGTTAATTTTATAAAAGTATTGAGATTAGCTTTTAGTTTTGCTAGTCTAACCGTCACTTAAAATATTCCTGTAAAATATTCTTACAGTTACGGTTTTTACATTTTATTTAATTTCAATTTAAAAAAAAATTAAAACAAATTTAGTAGAAAAAGTGGTAGCTGTGTTAAATCATTTTTATTATGTACAGAAAAAATTACACTATTAAACGACAAAATTGTATTTACAATTTAAAGCACTAAAAATAAATTAATAGTAAGATATTTGTGACAGCTTAAATTCTTACTGAAGAGATTTATTTTCGTTTAACGATATTTTTCTACTCAAATTTGATTTTCATTTTTTGTCCAAGGTGAAGTTTATTTATTTTTATTTAGGGCCATTTTTCACAATTCACCCCATTTACTTCAATACCAGCCCAAAGTCACTCTCAACACACTGAAGTCACATTTTAAAACATCTGAGTTGTACCTTGAAGCACACCAGAATGAGCATTTAAAAATTGTGGTAAATCTCCTTTCTATCAAATACTTTCTATAAAACTGAAGGAAAATAATAAAAATATGTTTGGTTGCCAAGATTGGGAAATTGATTACAATTTTAAGATTATAATATTAAGTTGTTTAATAATGATTTTTCATAACACTTCAAGAATTATTTCTTGCAACTAACAAGTTTGAAATGTGCAAAACTGTTGTTTCCTGCTAAGCATCTGATATACGAGCACTTAGGTTATCCAAAGTAAAAATTTGCACATGAAAATTCGGTATAGAAGATATTTTTCCCATCTAATATGAAAGATAGTGCTCTACTCTGTAACTCTATCGCAATATTTACAGTTTAATTTATCCTGATAAGGGCAGAGGTGATCTATTTATGTTCAAATAACAGTAGAAAAAAAGTAGTTTAAGTGTACACCAGTAGTACCCTAGTTCCATGAATAACAAACTGGATCCCAAGGATTAAAGCACGTTAAGTAATGGTCTTCATGGAAAGGATTACGTAGGTATCCCTCTTCCCAAGACTCGATGCTCACCATCTTCTTAGATAAGGAAAAATGAACATAAAATGCTTAAAACTTTAAAAATACCTTCAGATCTCCATTTGTTTAGTACATTAATTAAATTTTTTTGTATACCTTAGAAATATACTTAACTTTTCAGAAGGTTCAATGGTTTTTTTTTAGATTTTAATGAAACATATTAGTGGATTAAGAGTGAATAATAGATTCTTTCAAATATAATTTTCTTGTTCTTAAATAAATTATTTTAAATTTAACTTGATTAAAAACTTCATTTGCTTCAAAAGTATAGAAATAAGAAATAACAGTCGACATGTGCCACGCACTCAAAAATAGGTGCTCATTTTTTAGACTTGCTAGACATGAATGAGAAGAAGCAAAAGTGAAAATGGGCACCTGTTTTTGAACGCTTGAAACATATTGACTGTTATTTCCTATTTATATACTTTTGAAGAAAATGAAGTTTTTTTTATCAAGTAATATCTTACAGCTTCAGTTTCTAGAGATCATTTATTCAATTCTTTTTTATTACAGTTAGGGATTTTAGATATTTAATTCTTCTATTCTATTTTATTCTTCTTATAGTTTATATATTATTCTAGATATTTTACAGTTTCTAAGGATTATTTATTCAATTTTTTTTTATTACAGTTAGGAATTTTAGATATTTGATTCTTATATTCTTTTTATTCTTCTTATAGTTTATATATTATTCTAGATATTTTATTACTGTTGTGGGACGTTGAATGTGTTTAAAATGCTATTGAAAATTTATATTAAAAACTATAATGTGATCCTTAGAAAACTAAAACTTTTGCTTGAAAATATTCCTAATTAGTCATATATTTATTATAAAGAAATATTAGGCTTAAGAAAATCAAATAAAAAGTTTAAATATATTTATGCTTAGTATGGTTATTCTCTTTATTTTACTTTGAATAAACAAAAATTGAAAGAAGAATTTTAATGTTACTAAATGATGTTTTAAACTATCCAATTCTTGTACAATAATATAAAATGGCATGTTGGACAATTTTTACATCTCTGAAATATATAATGCAGCATTTTCACCCGTCATTTTAAACGTGAAATATTTCTTATTGTTCGACAGTCGAAAACGAAAGTGACTAAAATGTCTTTTTCAATTCGGCTTCGGAGACGTCAGTGGGTCAAAATGTTCCCCTAAAGCGAATGACAAAAACTCTGAATTTTGAAGCTTTATCACTAAGTTCCACATTCCAAGTATTCCCATACGCATTCCTTCAAGGTAAGAAATAAAGTATGGTCACAACTCAAGAGAGTCGTTAACTTTTTTGAGGAAAAGTAATCGAAGAATTTGGAAAGAAATTTGATCACGTGAAAGACGAAAAACTTTTTTTACGAAGGCAGATATAGGAAAAGTGTTGTTTTTTTAGAATTTATTTCTCTTATTCACCCCTCACACTTAATAAACAAATATTTTTTTTCAACGAATATGATACTGTTTAGCTAGCTTGTGCTGAAATTATTGCTAACTACGACTTGAAAACTATTCGTTTAAATTGACTTCACACACTTACAATATCAACGACGTCCTATACTGCTAGAAAATTCACGGAAAAAAAGGTTGAATAGCAATTTATTTCATTGTTATTTAACCATATTCAAATAAACAGTAAAATAACCATGAATAAGATGGTATTCAAACTGTTAACTTTGAAAAAAAAAGCTTTTGTTATTTGCTTTCACCTAATAATGTAAAACAACCAGAATTTTATGGCATTAACTAATTTAGCTACATTCCGTGGTTCATCTGGTAAGACACAACTTAACCACTACCTATTTTCGATGTCTAATACCTAACGAAAAGCCTAAATCCAATGCACAGTTAAATTTATTTTTTACGGTTTTGAAACCATGTTAGTAGTAAATGGTTTTTAGCCAAATTAGTTATAAACGGTTTCAAAACCGTAACGATAAAAAATGTCCTTAACCATAAAAATTACACTTAGTTGGAAGATGCTGATTATTTTATCATAGATGCAGAATGAAAGTTCCAACAGATCAAAGTAATAGCTGAAAAATAATATATTTGTTGGTGCGAGCAATTTTATAAGAAAAATATGCTATGCATATTGTCTTTTTGTTTTTTGGTTAAATTGATTTTAACTTATTTTTGTCTTATTTAATCCTCCTTTTATTATTAATATTACAGAATATTCGCTATTTTTAAGGGCTTAAGACGTTACAGTTGCTGTCGGAGGATAATCATCGGAAACTTATGTTAGATATATAAATCTGTAACGACAGAAATAAATCTAAAATGCACTGTATAAAACATGCTTTTTTTTACCAGAATTTGTTTATCCATCGAAGTTTGCACAATTGGGTTGGTATTGAGAAACAGTAAGCTGGTCTTTTTAACATTTGTTTAAACAAACAATACTATTTCATTCCAAAAGAATGTCAATAGTGATTACGGTTATCGCAACAGTTAAGCATATTTTTTAATATCGGAATATTTATGTTTCTCTTAATTTATTGTTACCCAATGAAATCTTTTTTTCAGGAAAAAATGACGAATGCTGCAGTTGCATAACTCATAAAATCTGAGTTTAATTTGCCTCCAAAATCTAATTCTAATCAAAAAAGATCAAACAAAAAAAACATATGAAATCGAGCTATAAATTTCTATTTTATAAACAAGATTGTTCACTTAAACAAAATAAAAATTTATCTTTATTTAAATTTTAATTATCTAACTTTCTAAGTTATATTGTTACGTATTTTTGCGTACAAAAATAACAATTATTCAAATTTAAAGCATTACAGCTTTAATTTATTTCGAAATAAAAAAAAAATATTCTGTAAACAATCTAAAGGACAGTATAATAGCAAAATTAATCTATCCTTAAATTCTCATCAATTATCTCAAAAATTTAATTTAGTAACAATGAGTAAATTATAAAACTGTTTTAAACAATTCACCAAAACACAAAATATGAATGTTAATAGCGACAATAACTTCAAATATTCAAAGTGAAAAGATATGAATGATATTTGAAACACTTTATGTCTCAGCAAGTTACTCTCTCCTCGCATAATAAAACCACATCATTCAACTCTTCATATTCAACATTAAGTACGGTAACATTAGATACACTCATAAACTGAAGTGTCATCAGGGCTACATAAATATACATCATGTTTTATGTTTTATAGCTATCGCGTTTTATGTTTTTAGTAAAACTTCAGTGCAAGGAAGAGTTGCATGCAAGGTGGGTTTTAAAATATATATTTTGGGATAAATTTTGTCTCCATAAAATGTTGCGTTTTTCTATAAAACTTGAAACCTTCCATGAAAATGAATTATAGGGAACTTTTAAAATAATATTCTAACGCAACGTTTATATAAGAGTTTGTCTTTGAGAGAGTCAATTTTCTGATGCAAGAATGAGAAATATTGTTTCTAAAAGCACACATATTGTAACATTTTATGGCACGTTTATTTTTTCATTCAGGCCATGTTTTCTTTTCATTAATGGATTTTCATAAATTATAAGGTATTTTTGAAGCAGTGTGTAAATATAATGTAAGCACATGTATAATGCATTTAGTTTTTAGCTCATAAAGTAATAAACTTTTATGCTCTAAAAATATGTCAGTTTCGTCTTGTAAGTTAAATAGTTTTTAAGAAGTATTGGTTATTCTAATATAATTTTACTAACCCACTTTAGTGTCCTATTAAATGACCGTAAATATTTTCTTAATGTTAAATTTTGAGTTTATCATGTTAAATATTTTATATAAAGTAGAAATTTAATCGAAGCTAACGCGAACAGAAAATAATTTTTTTCATTTATTTCATGAATTACAATTTTTGGAACTCAATTTCCTCTTCGTAAACGAACAAAAAATGACTAAACAAACCCAATAGTAATCCTTAAGATTCTACCAAAATTCCTTTCTATGGTGAGTTTTAAAGCTAAATATGAAGTTTAATATCAAAGGGTGTATTAAGGGAGCACTTCTCAATTAAAGAATATTCATGTATGTCATTAGGGGTAAATTCTTAACTATACTCTTATTTGCAGAATTAAGTTAAGAAACATCACAATATATGTCATTTTAACTTTTTACAATTTGTTTATAACGTTTAATTTTCAAATAATCGTAAAGACTTACAAGGTTTTGAAATGATTTCATGATAACTAAAATCTATTAAACTAAACTATTTTAACTTTTCTATTTAAACTTTTTCTAACTTTCTTTTAAAACCTTTATTAAAACTATGCCATTTACGAAATTGAAATTTCTGTAACTATAATTTACATTGAACATAAATTGTATCGTTTTGTTTCCGTTTTAGATTACCTTTTTGATTATTGTTTGTTGAATTTGAAAAAATAAACATTGTAAAAAGCTTTTTGAAAATGGAAATCAAACCCAAAGCATTTAGTTTTTATCTCCCAGCTATTTTGCAAATTAAACGGCAAACTATCAATAAAATTTAAGGTCATTTCGCCATGTAGTTTGTAAGTTTGTCTTAAACTCTAACTAAAAATTTATATTTTAATGAATCATTTTCCCCTTCATGTAATGGAAAAAAAATAGTAAATTATTGGGATTATTATAATCAAATATTGTGATCTACATTAGTCATTTTTGCAATAATACTTTTACTTAGCAAAGTGCATATTTAATCAGAAGAAAGGGTTTTTTAATTTGCAAACTACGTATAATTTAGGCTGTGTCTTCTGTTGTTTGTCAAACAACGAACGAAACCTGACTCCTGAACTGTTTTTATGTAGTCAATGTTTCATATCAACAGTGATAAGCAATATATATTCCTTATTTTTTAATTGCTCAAGGAGAAAGCTAGAAATTATATTCTTTCGAAATTTTTCCAATTTTTTTTCATAAAGATATGATTTTAATTTTAAATTCTGAAACTTTGTATCATAATTCGTTATTTTTAATTTTAAACGTTTATATTTTATCATGATAGCTTTGAGCATGGCATAAAAACCATTTATTCATTTAAATTTTTCTTTTTTAGTTTTGTACTGTTTATTAAATGTGTGATAATACCTATATTTTTGCAAAACCGTTACCATAATAACCAAATGAATAGTTTTAATATCATATATTAAGGTTTTATTAACCAGAATTATGTTTTTGTATTTTTTACCAAAAAAGTCATTGCCGAACTGTACGGTAGTTTTGCCAGAAATTTTTCCATGCAAAGGAGTAATTAAAATTATCAGAAGGAATTGGATCACAGAATTAATTATAATTACGATGTTAAATACTCATTTTACTGTTTTTTCTTTTAAAATAAACTATTTTTCTGTAAAAGAAATCAACGTGTCCTTAATATGTTTCGGCATATGTATGCTTATATTTATAGCACAATGTGTGTTACTTTTGATAAGGAAGTAGTGATTACATATTTTTTTACAATTTGGTATGTAACTAAATTTAATTCCCGTTTCTTATTTGATTTCTGTCGTAAATTATTTTACTGAATAAATGAATAAGAAGTTCATTACTTAGTCCATTACTTTTCTTGCTTGACTCTACATTTAACCTAATTATTAAGAATAGTTTTAAAATAACTTTATTTGTTATTTCTTCTACAAATTATGATTATTTTATGATGGTTGGTTAATTTATGAAAAATGATTTATTCACTAATTTTTTAACAGTATGCAAGTAAAAAATCTGAATACGAAATATTTATGTTAGTATTTTTAATACATTCTCCGCTTTAAAAAAGACATCTTAAATACCACCAACAATATGACTATCTTTTGATGTTTTGTTAACAAAACAAATAGCGAAAATCAATCTTCAATACCGCAAGCAGATGATTGGATTATTTATCAATCTTTCTTCTGTAAAAGAAAAATTTAAGTGATGAAAACGAGTAACGGTTTTCAATCTTCTTGCTGCATTGATCCCAAAGAATCACTCGATTTTTATCGATCTGCGATCTTGCAAAAAAGTAACTCAGAAAATGAAAAAGAAGTAAAAAAACATAAATTGTGCTAAGTATATAGCCTAAAGTTCCTTTAGAGTTATAGTTTTTCTTTTTAGTAACGATCATTTTTAACAATTTTGAAATAGTTATGAAATAATTTTCTACTTTCATAATAATTTCGAACAATTCAGCCGGGAATGAAGGAGATTCAAGCATGAATTTACATCGTTCTTTCTTCATCATTTTTAAGTTATTAAAAAAATGCATCCATTTCAATATACCTGGGTAAATTTAAATGTATCAGACTTGCTCAAAAAGATTAAAGTATCAGGAACAAAGTTTGCTAATATATTTCTTACATATGAGAAGCAATCTTATCTCAAATAAGAATTATAGATCAGGGTCTTTTCTAACTTAAAGGATGCATTTTATTTTACTACATTTATTTTGGAAAATTTTTATTTTAATATTTTTACACAAAGTTTTAAATTACACACAAATCTTGATAGAAAAATAGGAACAAATGATTTGGAATTTTATAGTAGATTCTTAATATTATAACATGATTTAGTGTGAAAAAAACTGTCGGAAAAGAAATTAAAACAATTATTAATACAGATCAATATAATAATAATAAAACCAGCTTCAGACAGGTAGGCTGGATAAAGTATGCAACTGTGTCAAGCTGATCACCTTATCACTGTCATAATTTTTGTCTTTAGTTAAAGAGATTTAAGCTCCACAAAACTCTAAACCCACAAAGAGCTGTCGAGGGATTGGTTTATTTTAATAAGGTCAAAATGTTCCCCAGGTGAACTAGAACATTAAATGTGCTAATTTCAGAAAGTATAAAAAAAGAAAAAGAGATAAAATCTACGGTTAAAATTCACAATTTGGAATGCATTTCAGTAGTTGCAAGTTTTAATGCTGCATTGAAGCATCGCTTTCAGTATAGAATAAATAAAATTCGCAATAAAATAACACATCAATGAGAAGTGTGATTTAAATAAATGTCGAACTCATTCCGTTAATAAGAACACATAAAATACATAAGTATACTCATCTATTGAGAGAAAAAAAGGCATGGAATAGGTGGTCAAAAAACAGAAAATTGAATGTTACTGGCAGTACTTTTAGAATATAGAAATGCTGACGTATTTTGACTCCACGCTTATCGACTAATTCAGTTTTAAATTAAATTCTTTCATACTGTTCATTTGAAGTGTTCTTTCATCGCCTTTACCTACATTCGGAACTTAGTATAATGCTCTGAATAAAGAATCGAAGAATTAATAAAATGTCACCTCCTGAAATATACTATTTTGTGATTTTTAGCGTTGAATTTTAACATATGTACGTTCTTGAGGAAATAAGGCAACTTAAAATTACAGGATAGCTCTTATGATTGTCAGGACTTTTCTCTTTGCTGAGTAAACAAAGTTTTTGGTACTTAAGGATCACGTCAATTTGTAACTCAACCATCAGCATCATTTGAGTACCATTTAGTTACTTATTTGATTGTCAGTCAGAATTTGTCGACGCACACGGTTTCTCGTGATTTTTAATATCTCAAGTAGCGTGTCTGTAGCGCAACGTTTAGCAGCAAGCAAAACTAATTACCCCAACGTTTTCTTCAATTGAAACTTGATATATTCCTCACTTTTCCTCCTTAAAAACTACAATTATTTTTAACAGATTTTTTTTAATTTAATTTAAAAATCATTTATTTCAAGAGTTACTCATCTTTAAAATCTAAGTAATACATAAAATATATAGTTTTGAATATTTTTACTTTAAGTTTTCCGATCATGAATTTGGTTTTCCAATATTTATCAATTTTAATAATATTTAAAAATTTAAAATAAAATTTTATGGGATAATACTCCGGAAGGTTTCATTAAATTCTTCATTTTAGAAAATTAGCAAACTGCGTTTAGGTTTCTGTAAAAACTTTTTTAAAAAGAAGCAATTTAAATTCTACCCATCCCGAATGCAATTGAAATTTTCTAGTAATTTAATGCTTTACTGAAGAATTTAAAACATAATATTGTTTCAAGAATGTAATAACTCAGTAACTTACTTAGGCTCTTCATGCCGTTTAGCATGTAAAATGTGCATCCTATTTTTTCAAGCTTTTTGAACTCTGATTTTCTCTAAATCTTTGTGGATGAACCCGTTTCCACAGGTCTCATACAACCCAGCTATATATTTCTATATGTCTTTGCCATTGACAGAAGAAAAGTATTTTAATTTAACTTTTTAATTAAAAGCATTTAAATTTCTTGGCAATTTACGTTTTAAGTAATACTATTTTAGATAATGAAGTTTACTACAGCAGCATTTTTCAATTTTAATTTTCTCTATAAGGTTTTCTCTATAAGATAGGTGATTCATTCTTTTGCCTGTTATAATTAATGCCATGCCTACTTTTATTTTAACTTTCCTTCAGTATAGTTACGAAGGAGTAGTTTCTGGAAATTAAACTCTTTTCAAATGTTATCTATGTTCACAGTACATATACAACACAGCTTTTCCTGTACCTAAATAAAGTAAATCAAAAACGAAAAATGCAATTTAAATTGCACCGTTGAAATCGAGCCTGAGATTTTACTGAACTTACAGTGGGCGTGGTAAGCTTGTATCAAGAAGGCAGTGCCAATCCTCGATTGTAGACTGAAGTGGAATATTAAACTTCTTTTAATGTGAATTATAATAGAAGCTTTTGAGTAAAGTAAGTAACTGGTTTTTTTCCCCTGGAATGTTTCTGGCAGTCACATAAAATTCGAATTACCATTGAGTCACAAAAGGTTGGACAACGCTGCTTTAAACCGTTTAATGACGCATTTTAGATTATTGCTTTTGTCTCTTCTGAATTTTTGGTTTTCCTCTTCTTTCTACTGCCGTCAGGAGCCCTGGAGAAAAATTAAATTTTCCTCTCATGTTCTAATATTTTTTTTATTTTATTTCCAATGAGCTGCACAATCGGTCTTGCCGATGAGCAGACCTAGTGCATTCTCCAGAGGTAGTATCCACTCTTTCAGGACCACCACAATGGGTGAGATACCGTTGGTCATGTTAATTTGGACGTCTAGTTTCTGCCACACTAGATGGCAGCACCGAGACTCTATTTGGATGCTAAAGTGCACTAGGAATTTAAGTTTGCCGGAAATGCCAAGAGCCAATAAGGCACTCCAGGGATCTTTTACATGCCGCATAATCATACGACATGGCCGTCGAGGATTTTCTGGTGTTCTAATATTCTAATGTGGATAAAATAAATGTTCCTTTAATGTTCTAATGCGGATAAAATAAATTTTCCTTTAATGTTCTTACACATGGCTCGCATATCGATATATTTTTTTCCTAATTTATTCTTCTATGGCAATTAATTTTGCTTTTTTAAAATTGATTTCTTCCTCCTTTTTTTTTAATTTGCTCTTCGATTATAATGAGGTTATTTTCTTTCTTAAATTGATTCCTTCGCTTTTTTTTCTAAGTTATTTTTCGATAGTAAGAAGTTCTGTTCTTTCAAAAATTGATTTATTTTCTATTTTAACATACCAAAAAATAAGAAAAATCACATTGTGTGTTAATTTCTTCCATTAATTTTTTTCTAGATATGTTTATGTACTTATAAAATGATATTAATAGAGAAAATGACCTGAATTCGCTTAATCACTAAATTTGCTCACTAAATGCTTTTAATATTTGATTATTTTCATTTTTTTTGCTTCGGCACAATTATTTCTTTTAAATATCTGCAAATAATTAAAAAACAATTCTTTAAAATTTTATCCCATTAATATATTTTGTTCACAACCGAGTTTCGCAAAAACGACAGATTTCACGATTAATAATTTTTATTTACGTTGGAGTCTTAGAATAAATACTTGAACCTCTACTTTATTATTTTCAAACCTTCACACAATAGCCCTATATAAAGAATGAGCATAATTTAATGTATACAAATTGTTTTATTCTGCATAGGACTCTTTTGTTTCATTTCGACTCAATGTGAGAAATTGAGTACTGAAATACGATAAACAAAATATAAAAAAGATAATGTAAAATTACAAAAGTTTGCCAAACTCTTTTACCAGTAATATCTTCTTTGTGTTCCGAGTTTCCAAACATACATGAAAGAGAAAATATATATACAGGAACGGAAGTAATCAAACAAAGTGGCATCCGCTAGGAAAGACTTGAAACAAATAACCAGAAAAAGGAAAACTTTCTTTTATACCCTATATGAGTAAAACTTCTTTACTATAAGCTTTCTCTTAATAATATAAAAAAAATAATACGTACCATTTATTTTTGAACATCATTCGATTGAAAATTCTCTTTGTTTTCATAGGTTAGGGAAAAAAATTTTAAATGTCTGTCTTTCATTTTACTATTGAAATTCAGAAAGAGAATATCAAAATATCCCAGATCTTAAACACTTTACATTATGGGTAACGATCAGATATGTGAAGTAAAATGTTCGAAAAGATATTCCATTGATATAAAGTGGATTCATCATAATACCACTGTATTGATCGTTTGTTTCAATCTTGGCAAAATTTGCAAATATATTTATAAACTGTTTTATTTAATAATATTATAAAATGGCACTCAGCAAAATAACTAACCGTCATACGTTTTGTTTGAAAAAAATAGAGAAGAAAAATTAATTTTTAAGTTAGGAATATATTACAGAGTAACTTACTTTAAAAAAATTGAGCAGCTTTGTATATTGGAAGTTAAATTAAAATTTTTAACTTGATTAATTTACATAAAATCGTGGTTCATTTAAAATTGTAGCTTGGTTAAAATGAATATTTTTTCACATATATAATTTCAAAGATAATGCAATTATCAAGTTTAAGAATAAAATAAGTTTTAAACAGAAATTATTAAACACAAATAATTGTACAGCAAGTGACCAGGATAGCCTGGTTGGTAGGGAGCTGGACTCACATTTGTGAGAACGGGAATTCGAATCTAGCCGGCCGAAGACGTATAGTAAATGGTGACTGATGTGCATGAAAGCTGCTGGATCAAAAAGTTCTCCATGTCCCCATAACAAATCAGTACTTCTGGGAGTACGGAATTGGATTCTCTGGTTCAGGTCAAAATTACGATCTGTGGATGAATGAATGGATGTATGAGTGGGTCCGCCCTACAAACGAGCGTGACTCATGGGTTTCGCAGTTGTCGAATTCTTTGCCATAGATGGCACCAATGGAAAACAAGAACAATCTCACTGCCTTAATGGCCGACTACAACTGCAACAACAATTGTACTGCGAGTAATTAGTTTACGTTATCTGTAATTAAATTCTAGAATTAAATAGAATCATAAATCTTTTGAAATGCACCTTACCTGGAATTTAAGTAACAGAATGAAATGTCAAATTTAATCTTTATGAAAAGTTTCATTTCATGAGTCTTTCAAGCAAAAGCGAGGATAACAAATTTAGACCAAAGTTTTGTTCCATTACACCAAAACGCAAAGATGCAATGTAGATGCTTGATACAATGAAGCACCAATAATTATTTTTGTTATTCAGTAACACTAATATTTATCACAGTAAGATTTGATACGCATTTAAATCAGTAAAGCAATAAGATTAGTTCGTAAATCAAACATATGCGTAACAAAGAAACATTTGAACGAATTTGAACAAAGCTTAACAAAGCAGGAGTAGATAGAAAAATTATAAATTACAAAATTATTTATTACAGATTAATGAGACTTAATAATTTGAATGTAAATATCCTTACACAATTAATAACATATCTACATATTTAGACGTCGAACTTTTAGTTTTTGTCAAAGAAAAGCAGCATTGAGGAATTGAAAAGCAACATTGAAACATATGGTGCAAAGGCTTATGATCTTGGTGAAAATTTTTTGCATTTTTGATGTTTAGAGCTTTCACAAGCGCTTTAAACTGTACATGAATGCTAAATTTGGTGTTAACTTTTAAAAAAGTATTCCTTCTCTCAGTTTTAAGGGTAATTCAACATCAAACACTGTTAGATTAAACACTTATATAGTGCAATCATCTAACATATATAGTGTAATCATCTAAACCATTTCTCTAAATTGCGCAGAATCTAGTGACCTTTCCAAAACAGGTGTAAAGGAATTATCTGAAATCAATACCAAACTACAATTATGTATAAAAATGATACCTTTGTAAAAACGTGTAGCTTTTTATTATATTGCTTTCTTTAATATTGCTCACATAAATCAATCAATATTTTATTATTATTTTTACAACTACAGTAAATTTCATTTTACCTATTTATTTATTTTCGTACATAACCAACATTTAGTCATATTACTTCAGAATCTTCAGAATGATTCAAATAAAAAATCTTTTTAAAATGTTGTTTAGCATTAAAGAGTCTTAACATTTTTGTTTGTATTCTGTATTTTGCTATAGTGCAATAAACGTTTTATTTGGGTTGATTTTAAAGTCAGTGGACAAAATTTTTATATAAAATTGTATATTTCTTTCACGATAGCATTAAACAAGAAATGGTGTGCAATTCCTTTTTACTCATTCGTCCTTTTCCTAAAATACATAGTTTTTATATCTTGGACGGGGCTTTCTTGTAATGCAGTAGTTGCAAATGTAGCCTTTTTATTTTCTCAAGGCAAACAGTTCTGGAGCTTATATTTGCGTCAAAACTTTCATTTCGCCCGAGGGAGAGACAACAAGACTCGAATGGATGCGTCAAAAACTAGTTCCAAATGACCACACTTTCAAATGGTAACTTTTCTTTTGTGTTTTCTTTTAAACTCAATTTTTTGTGGAAATGGTTTAGCCTTATAGGCTTTTTACACGCAAATAAATAAATAAAAGCTAGTTTCGTCTTATATGTAATAAGCCTATTTTATTTTTATTAACTTTGCAAACTCCTTTTAAATTGTTTTGTTTACATTCACTCTAGAATTTCAAAATTATGTATCCTTTCAATAAAAATCATAAACCGTAATAAATTGGAATATATTAGAGAGTAAGAAAGACATTTTATAAGAAGGTTAAAACGGGACATCAAAAATATTTTATCTGCATAATTCAACTAATAGCTGGTTGATTGATATTGCTCAATTCATTAGCGTAGATCGTATTTTATTTCATTAAGTATTAATTACGTGTTCTGTTTCATTTTGTGTTTTATTTGCATGTTATTATACATGGAATAGTGCGTTAAATTTATTTTTATTATTATGTGCGTGCTATGTTTAAATTGTGAGCACACGGTGAAATATTTCGAATAAAATTACGGAGTAAGGTACCGACACTTAGGGTGCATCAGAGGTAAAATCAGTTATTAGCATGAAATTCATTTTCACAGTAATATTTATAAATTAGAGTGATTCAGCAATTTTACTATAGTTATTACTGTAAAAATTATGGTATATCAGATATTTTGTTCCATAACATGTTTCTGCAAAAGTAGATGGCATGCAAAAAAGCATTTGCACCGTGAGTGCAGATTTTTTTACAGTAATTTGAACTGGAATTCTTCATAATGATGTAGAGTTATTATACAACCTATAAACAAATCTTAATTTAGCACACCAACTTAACTTGATCTGATCTAATGTGAAAACTGGTAAATTTAAAAATCAGTAAAATATAAATCTTTGCGTAAATCAATTTTATACATAAGCAATCTCAAATGGTAAGTTTAAGGATGGTTTAAATCATTGGTTATATTCCTTGATTGTGTCTTGGACTAGGTGACAAAGATCACCAAACATTTCCTCCAAAATAAATTTTAATTGATCCCAGTTCCGGATTAGGAGGGTTAGTACCTGCGGGACAAAAGAAGTTATTTTGATAAAATAAGAATGTGATAAAATGTGAACGTGATAGAATAAGTTAGTTTTTATTTCTCAAAATAAAATGTTAATAAAAAAAACTTTTATTGATTTTTCCCGTAAATTAATTTTCATAATATATTAGAATTTTTGAGCATATTATCTCATGAACTAAGTACTGCATAATGAATTTTTAAAAACTTTTTTTATTGACCTAGTAAATGCTGTAAATAGCTAATTCTGAATTTTTTTTCTTCAGAAATGGGCTGATCGTAAGGACGCGGTTCCCAGTAGAACACCGAAATCAAGCATCATTGGCTGCTGTCAGTAAGTGGGTGGATGACCACTTTGATCTGTTTGCGTAGGGACCGAGAGTGTGCTTGTTGTGTCGGTCCTCGTTAGACTGTTCTGCAGTAAAGTGCTCGACTTTTCGCACAGGTCATCGGGCTACCAAAGCAGGGGAGCCATGCCTTCCGTAGAGGATCAAAATTGTGATGGCATGTCTGCGGATCATTTTCAGGGAAGTTTCCCAGACCGACACCAATGGCCCAATGTGCAGCTCTAGTGCGACGTAATTAAAGTACCTACCTACCTGAATTTGTTTATTGCACTGATATATATATCACTCATGTCACTATGTAAGGATTACTTATGTCAGTTCATAGTGCTGTTTTTTAAGTAATGCATGTAAGGAAATATGCCTTTTTTACTTCTAAAACGCTATATTTTTAACTCCAAACGTACAATCACGTCACTTAGTTTTCATTTAAAATATAGTGAATACAAAGATTGCCACTTAGTCCTCGCTTAATATTGTAGGAATATGGATTAACAAGTAAATAACATGGTATGCTTATTTTCTTCACATAAATCTATTTATCTTGAAATAAAATTATTAAAAAAAAACAGTTGTTTTTTACACTTTCATTTTAACTTATAAAAAGTTTCATCATATATATCTGACCAGTACAAATACAGGATTTTGGGCAAAATTTTCGAAATTCAGTTTTTTAGAAATTATAAATCCCTGCTTTCTGAGCATTCTAAAAATACTTTACTTTTGTTTGACGCCAATTATTTAAAAAGTTAAAGCATTTTTCAAACAAGGTAATAACAGTGAATAAGCTAATAATTTCAAGTCTTTTAATGCGCCAAGCAAGTTTTATCGTAAAAACAAGTGTGGAAATTTTTAGAAGTTTGCTTTTTTAATTATATTGATCCCTAACTCAGTAGTATATGCATTTTAATATAATAGTTTAAAACATAGTTGATAGCATTCGAAATGAAATCCTCAATGGATTTTATGCTTAGGTGATAGAAATTTTTTACAGTATTTAGCGTATACGCAAAAAAAAGTCTTATTTCCACCTAAAAATGGCCTTTAAAAACAATAATAACAATAATTCCTTTCTAACTTTATAAGTTTTTATCCATATTAAAACAAATAAACTGGTTATTTTTGTATAAATTTATATTAATATTTATCAATAAAAACTAGTTGGATACCTTAAATATCGTTACGCACATCTAGTTTCGTTGCTCACAATACTTTAGAGTGAAAATGGATGAAAAGAAANGGTTAAAACGGGACATCAAAAATATTTTATCTGCATAATTCAACTAATAGCTGGTTGATTGATATTGCTCAATTCATTAGCGTAGATCGTGTTTTATTTCATTAAGTATTAATTACGCGTTCTGTTTCATTTTGTGCTTTATTTGCATGTTATTATACATGGAATAGGGCGTTAAATTTATTTTTATTATTATGTGCGTGCTATGTTTAAATTGTAAGCACACGGTGAAATATTTCGAATAAAATTACGGAGTAAGGTACCGACACTTAGGGTGCATCAGAGGTAAAATCAGTTATCAGCATGAAATTCATTTTCACAGTAATATTTATAAATTAGAGTGATTCAGCAATTTTACTATAGTTATTACTGTAAAAATTATGGTATATCAGATATTTTGTTCCATAACATGTTTCTGCAAAAGTAGATGGCATGGAAAAAAGCATTTGCACCCTGAGAGCCGATTTTTTTTACAGTAATTTGAACTGGAATTCTTTATAATGCAGAGTTATTATACAACCTATAAACAAATCTTTTCGCGCAGGTCATCGGGCTACCAAAGAAGGGGAGCCATCCCTTCCGTAGAGGATCAAAATTGTGATGGCATGTCTTCTGATCATTTTCAGTGATGTTTCCCAGACCGACGCCAATAGCCCATTGTGCAACTCTTGTGCGACGTAAATAAAGTACCTACCTACCTGAATTTGTCGATTGCAACTGACATAAGATTACTTATATCAGTTCATAGAATTGTTTTTTAAATAATACATGTAAGGAAATAGGCCTTTTTTGCTTCTAAAACGTCCCTTAGATCTTAATCACGTCCCTTAGTTTTCCTTTAAAATACAGTGAACACAAAGATTGCCACTTAGTCCCCACTTAATATTGTAGGAATATGGATTAACAAGTAAATAACATGGTATGCTTATTTTCTTCACATAAATCTATTTATCTTGAAATAAAATTATTAAAAAAAACAGTTGTTTTTTACACTTTCATTTTAACTTATAGAAAGTTTCATCATATATATACATCTGACCAGTACAAATACAGGATTTTGGGCAAAATTTTCGAAATTCTGTTTTTTAGAAATTAAAAATTCCTGCTTTCTGAGCATTCTAAAAATACTTTACTTTTGTTTGACACCAATTATTTAAAAAGTTAAAGCATTTTTCAAACAAGGTAATAACAGTGAATAGGCTAATAATTTCAAGTCTTTTAATGCGCCAAGCAAGTTTTATCGTAAAAACAAGTGTGGAAATTTTTAGAAGCTTGCTTTTTTAATTATATTGATCCCTAACTCAGTAGTATATGCATTTTAATATAATAGTTTAAAACATAGTTGATAGCATTCGAAATAAAATCCTCAATGGATTTTATGCCTTAGGTGATAGAAATTTTTTTCAGTATTTAGCGTATACGCAAAAAAAAATCTTATTTCCACCTAAAAATGGCCTTTAAAAATAATAATAACAATAATTCCTTGCTAGCTTTATAAGTTTTTATCCATATTAAAACAAATAAACTAGTTATTTTTGTTTAAATTTATATTAATATTTATCAATAAAAACTAGTTGGATACATTAAATATCGTTACGCACATCTAGTTTCGTTGCTCACAATACTTCAGAGTGAAAATGGATAAAAAGAAATAAACTTAACTACATCAATAAACTTTAAATGTATTATGGACAGGCAAAATACTAGATTTTTTCATAAATGTAACCATCTTATTTTTTAGAGATTTTTCAGAAAACTTTTTAACTACATGTAATTTTGCAATCAAAATAGCTGAAGACTCGAAGAAATTAATTTACAAAATGCTCTTCTAAAAATATTATGAAGTATAATTTTATTTTGATTTCAAATTCAATTGAGAAATCGATTTATTAAAAAATTTAATTGGCGTATAATCTTTTGTAAAAAAAATATCCGTCTATCTTTTAAATAATGAAGCATTAAAATTAAAATAATTTATTAAAATAATCAAAAATAAAAATATTTCATTTCACAATGCTAGTAAACTATATTTTTATACCATTATTATATCAGGAAAAAAATTTCTAGTCAGCAAGTGGAATGTCCGTCATAAAATAAGAAATTCATTAAATTTTATTTAATTAGAAACTTTGCTTAAACATTCATGATCTTAAATAAAATATTTGCTAGATTGAGTATAGAAATAAAATAATTAAACTTATGTTTTTATATATTTAAACAATCACGCGTGCTGAACTAATACCTTTCACTAAACTAATATATGTTAAAGAAAATTTTCCTTTAAGATTTTATTATACATTCTGATTAATGATATATTCAAGCTTTTATCAATTAAATTACATTTTAATTTAATCAAAATTCACCTTTTATTTAATTTTTAATTATATCAAAAGTTTCATTTTGTTTAAATGCATTTCGTTTTGCTTAATTTCGAAATTAAATTGATTGAAATGTTTTGAGATAATTAATCAGTAATTTTTCAGCTGAATTAGTTTTTGGTTAAAAAGCTTTTATGGGTGTTCTATTCTTTTAAATCTATTAATTCTAAAGGTTGTGTAGAAGGTTAAGTATACGTTTATAAATTCATACTTAATGAGAATCTATTTTATAAGAATTATTGAAAGATAAATGATTGTATGAAAAATGATATGATTGATAAATGAAATGTATTATATTTGATTAACAGTATTTATTAACTATAACACTAAAGGCAAGTTAATTAAAGCACCATTAAAACTAATTTTCAAAAAAAGAAATATCAGCAAAGTAATTTTCTGAACATAATTTATTATTAAATTGATTTAAAAAGTTACCTATTTGAATACTTTTTTCTTCACAATATACTCACTTTCTTTGCAATTTTATATCCTAGATTTAGAAGAAAAATGATATAAAATTCTTGTTTATCAGGATTTAATTTCGAATAGATATTAATGCAAAAATGTCTTTTTTAAATAATGAGAACGTTTATGTAGAGCTTAGTGACATTTTAAAAAAAACTGAGATTCCACGTGGAAGGTTTTTAATTTAATCTTACTTAAATCAATAACATTCATTTACACCGCTAAATCTATTAATTTCGGAGATATTCGAGGAAATAGCCAGCTAAGTGACATTATTTGAATAATCTTTGAATGGAAAAAGACTAAGTGACTTGGCGACAACTAGTTACCCAAACAACCCTAGTTAATCATTATATATATATATATATATATATATATAATGATTAACTAGGGTTGTTTGGGTAACTAGTTGTCGCCAAGTCACTTAGTCTTTTTCCATTCAAAGATTATTCAAATAATGTCACTTAGCTGGCTATTTCCTCGAATATCTCCGAAATTAATAGATTTAGCGGTGTAAATGANTATATATATATATATATATATATATACATACATACAAGGTGTCCCAAAACGACCGCATAAACTCTGCACAGCTAGATTCCAAGCTGGGAGTACATAAAAACTGCCCAAAGAATCTTTCCTGTACGATCCATAGTTTAAGAGAAAAATACGAGAAACAAAGTGTGACGTTAATGCCGGTGCAAGAAATAAACACTTTATAGGATATTCCATGGCGTGCTCAAGCCTCCCTCGACATACACGGCGGACACTTTGAACATCTGCTTTAAATTGTGCATGGTATACTGCTGTTGATGTGTTCAATAAAGTGTTTTTTCTTGCACCGGCAGAGACGTCATACTTTGTTTTACGTATTGTTTGTTTACGTTATACTTTGTACTACGTACTACGTTACGTATTATATGTTTACGTCATACTTTGTTTTACGTAAACTATGGATCGTGTAGGAACGCTTCTTTGGGCAGTTTTTATGTACTTCCAACGAGGAATCTAAGCTGTGCAGAGTTTTTGCGGTCGTTTTGGGACACCCAGAACATGTATGCAATTTTTTTCAGTTTATTTTTATTGTTAATAGCTGAATACTCGTTATTCTTAAGGGTTGAAGTAAATCTAAATAATCAATAAATCGGCAATGATCAACCTTACAAACTCATGCACAAAATTTAAAGTATTAAGTGCTTAACGTTAATCAATTGGCCACACTTAAAATAATTCCAATTTTTCTTATTTGTTGTTCACTCTGTTGGCTTTACATTAGTAGATTAAATAAAATATGGTTTCCATCTTTAAAAATGAAGATTAACTACATACAGTATCATGTTTTACAGCTCTATTGCTCGAGACAAACTCTTGATATTCAAGTCATCGTTAGTTAGCATAACCAACAGTTTTCTTCTTTAATTATCCGATTCAGAAGGCTGAAAAGAAACTATTTTTTACTTTTCTAATTTTACGCAAATGCTGATTAATTTAAAAGAATTCTTTTTGAAATTTTGATAGAGATTGTAATTTTCTCTTTAAACGGGTGTTCTCTTGTCTGATGGATTCAGGGCTTAGAAGTTAAAATGAAAAAATCTGCAAATTTACGGATTGTTGTTTAACGGCAATAATTCGTGAAATGGTATCGAAGAAAAGTAAGAAAAAAAAATACAAAAATAAGAGTCGAGTAACCAATCATAATCGTGTAAATTACCATCCCAAAAATATACTCAAACTGTTTTATAAACATTTTTATACATTAAAAAATATCCTTTTTGCATGAAACTGCAAATTTTTAATGAAAAAAAAATAATTTCAGTGTTACAACAGCTATACCTATATCTTGTTTGAATAAAAACTAATAAAAGTACTTTTATTTAATTTAAAACTTATCTTTGAATGTAACAGAATGACATAACATTTTTACCGCAATCAGTGCTATTTAAAGTAAAACTTTTTTATATTCTAAAATTTTCGAATTCTCGCCAATTAAAGCGATATAGGGTAAACTAACCAGTGAATGAACACTTAAGCTTCGCTTGCCCAACACCTCCTAGAAGGAACAGGCCTCAGCACGGGTTACCATAAATATCCCTTAGTAGTCCAAACGTAATGACATATGTCGTGTTTTCAACCACTGCGCAGCTTAGTACCCCTAACGTAAGGACATCTTTCTTATTTTTCGTCTACTGCGCAGTTAACTTCGTCACATCGGACTACTAAATTGATCCGTGCTGAGGCCTTTCTACTTCTAGGAGGTGTTGGCTTGCCTCTTAAAAATTCATATTAATTTCAAAATTCGTGATTTTAGTTAAATTACAGTGTCAACATATTTGTTACTAATTGCAAATTATGTAAAAAAATTGCAGAGAACTTACATAATATTGTTTTAAAGTTTTGGAGGTTCATATAACAAGTAGTAAGAAGACCCAGTGAAGGAACAGCTCTTACCAGTGAAGGAACACAAAATTGCCCAGTAAAGGAACACTTAATTTTGGTTATATTTTAATGCTCTTTATGAATTCATTAGCCATACAAATATATAAAAACAAGACTATTTATGAAATTATAACATACAAGTACTTGTAAAATGCTAACTTTATTCTGTAATCATGAACTAGAAATTAAAGTGATGTTAAATACAAAATAAATTTTAAAAAATCATTCTTTCTTATAATTTAACAGTCAAATCTGAATCATTGTGTCATCCGATGCTGTTTATTATCATTATTATTTTATCACCTTTTTGTTTACTCTTTTTCCTCTTATTTCTTGAAGCTTTTTTTCTTTTTTAAGTAT
>NC_092206.1:40426384-40431367 GCF_043381705.1 Parasteatoda tepidariorum
GGGAAAAATGCACAATATTACCGTGATTACAGAGCACGGAAGCGAGCGGAGCAGGAAAAAGAGTCGTTGAATAGAACTAGTGATCCTTCTACGACTGCTGATTCTTCTACAATTAACGTCGCAGGTTGCGAAGTTTAACTTCTTTCGCGCGGAGGGACTCCACGCACTATTTTTTTTATTTTATCTTGTCTGACAAAATTATATTCGTTGAAAAGCATTGAAAATTCACCGTGAAAGCATGCAAATGCTACACACAAAAAACATTAAAATTCTAATTTATAAAGGAGTTCGAATCAAATATATAGATTCTCAATAATTTTGTGAGTTACGTCTTTACGAACATTCTAATGACGTAAAAACTGAGCACAAAAATAAAAAGGAGAAGCGTATAAATTTTAAGGCTCATTTCTTGAAATAGCTTGAACTCTTCAATATAGAACAGAAGTAAAACAAAAAAAACTACATACATAAAATATGTTGAATAAGAGCCATTGGTCAGTTTTGAAACGATAATTTTTATTCAATACAATTTAATTTGAAATAAAATATAACGCATCAAATTTAATTTACATTAGAACTGAATATATTTTAATTATTATAACAAATTTGAGTATCTAAATTTCGTGTTAATTAAATTCAAAAAGTCAGTTAGAATTATATTTCTGAGATGAATTATCTTTACATTCAAACATTTTAACATGCAAATTGACAAACTCGATGGAACGTGAATTTTTGTTATCCATAGTCCATTATTTATATATTTTAATTGCTTTCTTTATCATTTATGAAGTATTTCCTATTTCTTTCTTGCAGAATTTATAAAAATGACCAAAATTTAATTTTAACGTTTGACAATGCATTAAATTCTAAATATTACAACAACCGTTTCTTGCTAATGTTGCGCACCATTTATTGGGAATTCCTAAAAAAAAAATCTTACATTACAGGGCTGTTTTAGCTATAGTAAATTAATATTCACTTTATTTTAGATCAATTTAATCAAAATCAAAACTTGATGTAAAATTGTTTTTATTAATAATGTTCTTTTTTTATTTTTTTATTTTATTTCAACCTTGCGAAAAATTTCATAATTCTTTTTTTTTTATTTTTAGTTAGTAATATTTACCGGTATTAAAATAAAAACATTTTTTGGGGAATTTTGGCAATGTATTATAACAACAAGAATTTAAGCTTACATTTTTATATTAAATTATAGCTCAAGTGTAAAATTTTTCTTGCAAATCTTGTCAACACATAAATTTTACATTTCATAATAACAATTCATTTTATTTCCAAACAACTTAAATTACAAAACTGCTTACAACTAATTTTTCCTATTATCTGTAATACCTATATTATCGTCTTCAATTTATTTCATAATTTCAAAGTATTTCAAAATTCTTTTTTGAATAGTAGTTGACCAATATTGTATTGTAAAAAATTTTTTGGAATTTAAATACTATGTTTTAAATTAAGTATAATAACAACCAGATATTACATTTCTATTGAAAAATAACTCAATAACAAAATGAAAAATAAGAGCAAGCTGAATCTTACAGCGTTCCTAGAGAAAATTTCAGATTGAAAAGCACTATTCTTTTTGGTTACGTTATTATGCAAGAATGTTTCAGAAAAAAAATAATAAAATTCTTCCGTTTGCAAAAGAAAGTTAGAAAAAAGATAAAATAGAATAGACCATAGAATATTTTTGAATGGAAAAAGGGAAAGCTTCGTTGAAAAATGAAGGATAAAATAATTGAGGCATGCAAGCGTCACAGTTTTTTCCAAGGTACATTTTCTTCTCTTTATTGAGGAAACATTCTTTCCAAAATATATAGTAGATATTTTTTGAGAACTAAGATCAATTATTTTGTTTTATTTTTTACTTTTATTTACTTCTTAAAATGAAATTTTGAAGTTAGGAAAACATCAAGATTGACTTACATTGCACATACTTTTTAAAAATACGCAGAAATTATGCAACATTTTTATTTATAATTCTAATTTTAACAAAGTATTAGGAACTAGAAAGAAGTTTAAGTAAAATAACTAACTTTAAGTAAATTTAAGTAAAAAAAATATGCTTCACGGAATTTAAACTGAACTTATGATTTTAAACCAAGATATAATGTTAATTTTCGTTATTTTAAATATATTATAACTTTATAAATATTATGAATTTTTATTACATAATGATCCGCCTAAAAAACCATACTAATGCGTAAAATTTAATAACGCATAATTATTTAATAAACTGTTACCCGGAGTAACAATTTTTTCCTTTTCTGTTGCATGAGATTTTCCAACAGATTTCTTGCATTTTTTTTATCTCTGATTTAGAATCTTCAATCGTTTACCAGGGTCCAGTTCTTCTTTTAAAATGAAAGTTTTAACTCATTTTTTGTCGAAAACACATCTTTGTTCGTTTTGTCGAAAATGTTTTTTCATGAGTTTCTGAACAGGTCAAAACAGGAAAGTGCACCTAGCCACGTATAACGACATTTCCGGACTTGGATTTTCATGCAATTTTAATCCTGATAATGTGCCTTAATTTCCCTGGAAGCTTATCGCAACTTTGACATGATCCTATTTTAAACTTATATATTTCAATGAAAAAATTTACTAAATATGTTATATAAAAAACTATCTAGCTTTAGGAGCAAATCTAATTTCCCGAATTAGACAGTATCAAAAGTATAAGACAGTATTTGGATAAATGCAACACAATAGTGTAATTTATATTTCTTGATGTACATCTTCAATATTCTCTCCCTTTTAGTATTAAATTGAAATGATAAATTTAAAAATTTAATTTCATTTTAGAAAAATAATAAAATATAAATTGTGTTATCAGATTAATTTTATTTTTATTTATCATTTATTAGTTTAAATATTTATTATTTATTTGCAATTTTTTTATTTATTAGTTTTCCATTGAAATGTCGTAAAACTGACTAATCTTTCTTTGCCTCTCATAAAATGATAGTAAGACCGAATATTGATAAAAATCACGTATGCTAAAAAGGAACATTTAAAATTTATTGAATGATATTAAATAATAATTTTAAATTTTCGGTGCGTTTCATATAAATATTTCAAAACAGAAATCAAATTTTTAGACACTTTTTGCAAAGACCCTTCAACTTTTTAACTTTACAGAAACCCGTTTACGTAAACAAATAAAATAAAGATTCCTCACTTGTTGCATATTTCTACAAAATTTCGGAAATTATGGGTGTTTTATAATTTTCTTCGACTAAATTTATTCTAATAGTTATTTTTAATTGTTTTCTTTTTATTTTTTTTCCGAATCAGACAATTAAATATAGAGATATTTGGAAAATTGTAAAAAGAAATTGATGAAAATATTCGTATAATTTAATAATTATAACTATAGTTTTTATTCGTTTAGAAGTAAGAGCCAATGAAAACTAAAAAAGGAAATATGTTCTTCTCTAAAATTACTCTTCTAGTGTAATTTTAAAAAAGTGGTTCCTGTTTCGGAAATTTAAAATGTAGTAACATAAGTGCTTCATCATAAGAATCTATTTACGCAAAAAAAAACAGTTCTGTTTGTTCTAATATACTTCCAATATAAACATTTATACTACAATCTAAAGTCAAAGCACAGTTCCTTTTAAACTTAAGGCGGAAGCTTAAAGAACGAAATATCCACTTTGTTTAAGAAAATACATACTATCATTTTTTCTATGTAGGTGTTTTTCATATAGAGATACATACGTAGTTTCATACGTGGATCACTTTTTGTGAAAGGCCATAAATGGTTTAGGACTAATAAGTAATTACAAAACTAACTTTTTAATATATTTAGTGTATTTTAAACCTTCCACATTCGGCAATATTTTTACCCAAGCATTTAAGAAAACATGCGCTTTTCTACTGAAAGAGTTGATAATTACACAACAAAGTGTACATTCCTGAAAACGTAGGCTTAGTTATGCATGTGGCCCCTTACCAAATATTAAGACAATTATTTGTAATGGGAGTTTGATTTATAAAATGCATTTTAAATTATACGAACTGCATTACATAAAAATAAATCACGTGTAATAAATCACATAAAAATAGTTAAGAAATGGATACAATATACAATTTATCTTAAATATGCAGTTTTTTCATAATTTATGTATTTAGTTTTTTAATAGACACAACTATAATATAAATTCAAAGTGTGTTATGCAGAAAATCAAACAGTTTAACTTTCATATTTGTCTGCCATCTAATAAAATTCTAAATCAACTAATGACGATACTGATTTTTTTCTATTAATGTAATTATTGATAAAAGAAATATAAAAAAAAATTTATTTGGAAAAAAATAAAATTTAATTTTTTTATTACCAGGTTATTACCATGCATCATGCCAGGCATGTTCATAAATTATCATAGCGATCGAATAAACTGCTATAGAAGAATAAGAATAAATGGAACAAAAAATATTAAGTGATCATTAAATTTTAAAAAGCTGAAAAACTAAGCAAATATTTTGAATGTTATCTTATAACGCTTTAAAAATATATTACGATACTGCAATGTTAATGATTTTCAATGTCTTAAGAATAAGCATCTCAAAAAAATAGAACAAGAAGGAATAATAATAAAAATGTACTAAAATATAATAAGACAAGTAAATACAAAAAATAAACTTTACCTAGCAGTATTTTTTGTTACTCTTATTAATTCGGAAGCTTGTTACATTTATGTTCCCCGAAGCAAACTGAATCTTAAAAATGAAAAAATGAATTACTTATCATTCTTTCATTCATTTTCTGACACAAAATATATTTAAAACAACAAGGCTAGGAACAAAAATTTTACTTTTTAAATGCCATCTTCTATCATCGAATGTATATAAGCTTTTAAACTGTGCATTAGCATATATTATCCATGCATGTTATTATTCTATAGCAGCGAATTAATTCTAAGGTTACTCAGGGAATGGGGGATAATAAAAATTTCATAA
>NC_092206.1:40431809-40448857 GCF_043381705.1 Parasteatoda tepidariorum
AAAAACATCAGTGTAGGGTATACCGGGCAAATGTATACCGGGCAGTGGCACTTAACCTTAAAAAAACATCAGTGAAGGGTATACCGAGCAGTGGCACTTAACCTTAAAGAAAATATCAGTGTATGGTATACCGGGCAAATGTATACCGGGCAGTGGCACTTAACCTTAAAGAAACATCAGTGTAGGGTATACCGGGCAAATGTATACCGGGCAGTGGCACTTAACCTTACAAAAACATCAGTGTAGGGTATACCGGGCAAATGTATACCGGGCAGTGGCATTTAACCTTAAAAAAACATCAGTGCAGAGTTAAAATATCGAATAAATGTAATTATATCCGCGAATAAAGTCATATCAAATCGAATGTAATAAATATTTCGGACATTCACCAAAGCATATCTGTGATTGTCGACATACACCGCTGAGGGTCCGAATGTACAAGAAAGTAATGAAACATTCGATCTTTCACCGACGTATTTGGTGTTTGTCGACATTCACCGGTGAAAGTCAACAACCACCGATTTCGGTCTTTCGCCGTGGATAAANTTTTACTATATATATATATATATATATATATAAGCAGATAAACAGTTTAATAGTTAACTACATAAATTAACAAGTAAAAGGATAAATTACGTTTACTACTTAAAAAGTGTGTTTCTTAATCCACAACGATTAGTTGTAATCTGGCAAGCAATATATTTTGTGCAAGAAACGAAAATAAATACTTCCTCTTTAAAGATAATGGTCCTACTTTATATTACATTAACTACTTTACTATATTTCAGGTCAAAATAAGAATAAGAAACAAACAAGTTTATAAACAGATATCACTTGTGTTGAAATGTTTAATGAAAAAAGCAGTACGTCAAAAACTGTGCCATCTGAAATCTCTCTCATTGTTTAACTGTTGTCTTTCGTCATTGAAATAGTTCGTGAATATTTTTGGCCTTTTTTTTAACATTTCTTTACGTAAAAAACATTTTACAAAAGGCACAAATCCGGAAAGAAGCTATAACGTTTCAATCTTTATGGAATGTTTTGTATCTGCATTGACCCATATTTAACGTGGTTCTTCTTTACTTTTTTATAATATTAATATTGTTATTATACCAAACGTGGCTATACCTTCATTTTAAAAGATTCTTCATTTATATTTTTTTAAAAACGAAATCATGTTTCAGTTTAATGTAAAAAACAGTTTGAAGTAAACTTGCATTGATCTGATAACTTCTCTAAAATCGTATTAGTGGTATTAAAGTTTTATTTTCACTTTTTGAAATAAAATATTTAATTAGCAATCCTCTTAGGGCACTTATTTAGGTATTAAAGAATAAACATTTGTAACATCAAATCATGTGAAATATGAACAATAAGTCACGTTTATATCAATTAACCCATATGTTTAAATAAAATAGTCAAGTAGAAACTTTGATTTTCTATTTTTTCCTTCACGATATTTTTCTTCAGTTAGAATTCCTGATTTCCACTTTCCAATTTAGGAAATATATTGTAAACAATATTGTAAGCTAATGATGTTAAAATTCTAAATAAACATTAAAAAATTAAAATATTCAGTAGAAATAAGACAATTTTCTAAGAAATAATTTGTAATTACATAATTCGACCTGCTGAAATGTATAATTCTTAAAATTAAGGGATATTCAAAAAGAATTCGATTGATAATAAATTTGGAATCAAGTAAATATATTGAACACATTTTGAGAAAACTATATTTTTTTCAGGTTTCATGAAATATACATTTTTGTTTAATTTACTAAATATGCATATGAATTGAATTTTTTAAAAGCTATCAATGACAAATAAATTCATTTAATATGAATAAAACAATTTTTGTATGTTGTACTTTCAATTGTAATACAGTTTTTTCTCATAGAGCTAATTTATTTCGAAAAAAAGGTTTAAGTGCTAAAGCTGGTAAAAATTACTGGAAGGGTGATATTTGCTTGATTTTTTTTAATTTGTGATAAAGTGAATGTGTATGCTAAGTTGTTCTATCAATAAAATATCATAAAATATGTAAAACGTAAAGACTTCCCGAGAAAACTCGTTGAGGGTTACTCGAGTCATGGAGGTAGAGGCAACACACCGACGACATGACCGACGTTATGACCGACGACATGATAATGTGATCATCATTCCACACCGGCACAATTTACTTCCCAGACAAGCTGTTTTCCATTTATCTGAAACTGGTAGGGCTTCAAGCCACAGTGCAAAAAATAGAGCTTTTGATTTCCAATAACCTGAACCAGGTTCGAATCCCAGCCATGGCTGGTCAGTACGAGTTCTGCACCCAAATCGCTCAGCCCACAGTGCTCACGTAAAATATCCTCTGTGTTTGTCAGATCATGGGTTAGAGCAAGGATAACCGTGGGGGCTTTCGTGGTTTTCTTCTCCGTATAAAGCAAATGCGAGTTATTTTCATTGAAATGTCCTCCACGGAGACAAATTTCTCTCAATACTTGATCCAGGAGTTGACTTATCTTCGGGATTGGGTTTAAAATTACAAAGCTGCGGAGTTGAGCATTGATAGTAGCAAACCTAAAATTGGGTCGGCTGTTCAACGACGGTTATAAAATATAAAATATGGTTTATTCAAACCAGTGAAACATATATCTTTAAACATTTATTTTTCCCGAAAATAATAAAAAATATTTTACTTACTCATTCAGATGGATGCAATGAATTTTTAACTGATTAGATTTTATTTTTAAAAATTTTATATAGTTTAATGAATCGAAAATCAGTTTGTTGTAAAGTCGTTATGAAAAGTGCGCAAGTACTTTTTCAGCAAAAAAACGTTTTTAATTCCCAATATTTCTTATATAAAAACAAAATATTAGTTACACTTAATAATTTTAGAAAGTTCACAATATATTCTTCTATTACATAATAAAAAATTATACAATATTATCTTAGTGAAAATATATTCAACGAAACATACATAATAAATACTTAAAACTTTTCTTTTTAATATCAAAACTATTATTAACTTATTTTTGCATTTAGTAGTCTTTGTTTTATTTTTGCAATTGCAAGAAACCAAAGACTTTTTAATGTATAAGTAAATGATATGTAAGTTAAAAATATATAGATTGTATAATAGCATCTAATTTAAAAAGTAATACATAATAGCTGTAAAAAAAGTAAGTAAATTTTTATTGGAAGACACATTGTTAGATTATTATTACAAAAGAAACCTAGTCATGTAGAGATTTATAGAAAAGGAAATCTAAAACTTGGGATTTAAAATTACAAAAGATTAGAAAGTTTTTAAAGTAATATCACTTTACTTTCCTAAAATAATTATTTTAAGAAATTTACTCAATGCTCTCCATTACAAGATTACATTTTCTTAGAAATACATTTCTGTAATTTATTTGGATCAAACCGTTCTATATCACGAACTCACTTTCTTAAATGAATGTCGATGACAAAATGCCGACTTTGAAAATAAATAGAATCATAGCTAGAAAATAATAAAATAAAACAACAGAGTGGCATCAACTTAAAATACTTATTTTATAGGTTTATTTGTGACTTCCATTATATACGTTATTCTGCTAGTTCATAATCATTTTAACTGACATACTTTAAACCTATAACTGTTTAAATCAAGATGTTTATGTATTTTAAATTTATTTTCCCTTAAGATCATTTGCCAACAATTGAAATAGATAGAGTACATTAAAATAAATAAATTAGTAGCTACGAATCCAAATATTTCTCTTATATTACAATTAATTTAATTACATACATTTTCTACTTCTCCTATGGGTGACTTTGTTAATTTCTAATTATCAAAAATAAATAGACCAAAATCATTAAGGTCCAATGGAAATATGTAATGCTAATGCAATCTTTAGTTTTAAGGTAATATTAATTATTCACAAATATTTGCCGATGCTTGAAATATCTTGGATATAATAGTGACTGGTATTTATATTTAAATGTAAATAAATGAATACGCAAGGTTTTGAAAATTTTCTACATTTTTAACGAAACAATTTAATTGGGAAATAATCTGAGCAAATATTTTTCCATGTTAAATATATCACTATCTTCCTTTGTTTGAGAATATGAATTTCATCAAAACATTCGACTTAAGGCAATAGTGAGCCAATAAATACATTTGATTAAGATATGTAATATAAAATAAAAAATAGTTTGAATGAATAAATATTTAGTAATCACCAGGGATTGATCCATCCCAGGAACAGAATTTTAAAATATTGTGTTTGCATTATTACGTTTACTCTCCTGCCACAAAGATCAAATAGTTTTATAAATCGACTAAATTTTTTTAAGGGGGCGATCATAATGTCCCATGAAAAGAAATGGTACCAAGATTTTCCATTGAAGTTAATCTGACTACTCTATTTTTGTAAGTTATCTCTTTTATGCTTGAACATGACTCCAAGGACAAAATTTCCAGTAATATTTAAATAACAGGCTACAAACACTAGCAACTTCTAAAAAGCAAGCACGAGTGGCGAAAATATTAGTCGAACATTTGCTCTGGACATCTAACGCATTTTCGCCAAAATATGTTCGAGTTTAAAACCTAATTATGCGGATAAAGCTGCCATCAGAAACTGTTTAAGGTGTGCCTGATTATTAGAAGAAATACCAGATTTGATTTAGGCAGTTAAACTTAATATATTTCGATAAAGTGTCCAAATTTAAAAGGAATTCTCTATTGCCATTCATCACTATAAATGAAATTGTATCGAAATGTTAACTAAATAACGTATTTATTTATAAAAATAATTTATGTACTAATAAATTTAAATATTTTAATTAAATACAAATTAATAAAATAATTATTGCTTCAATATTTGGAATATTCAATTATTTACTTGAATGAATACTAAACAAACAAGTTTTCAAAATATATTTTTGTATTATTTTTTATATTTGAATTGCAGACCAGGTGGCAGAGTGGTTAGCGTGCCTGACTGCGGAGCAGATGGTTACGGGTTNAAAAATAATTTATGTACTAATAAATTTAAATATTTTAATTAAATACAAATTAATAAAATAATTATTGCTTCAATATTTGGAATATTCAATTATTTACTTGAATGAATACTAAACAAACAAGTTTTATAAATATATTTTTGTATTACTCTTTATATTTGAATTGCCGACCAGGTGGCCGAGTGGATAGCGTGCCTGACTGCGGAGCAGATGGTTGCGGGTTTGAATCCTGCTCAGGGCATGGATGTTACTTTCTTCCTGTGTTCTATGTCCTTTCTCCTTTGTGTGATTGTGTGAATGTGACCCGCTCTATAAACTGGTTTGTGGTTGTGTAACGTGGGCGACGCTGCTCCACCAAACTTCGCCACAGTTGTCCACTGGGTAACGAGAAGAGAGTAGCAGTTCTGGCATTAAGAGGCCAATGAGACAATACATCCCAAGTGCCCACCATTAAAAAAAATATTTGAATTTGAATATTAAAAACATCAATATATATATATACTAGAAACAGCACCTATTACCAAATGGGACTATATATATGGTAATTTTAAACGGTTCTCATATACTAACATGCATCATCTCTGTTCTTCAATAATTTAGCTTCTTAAAACAAAACTTATTTTTATATATCAATTTGTACCTATTACTGAAATTAATTAAGATCATTTTCCATAATGGCAATAAGACAATTTCATACGGTCCTCAAACGCAAACGTGTGCCCTCCGTTTTCTCCATTAACTTAGTTTTTAAATGCAAAACTTATTTTTTATTTCAATTTCAATTGATTACCAAAATTAACTAAGCATTATTGGCACGAATATAGCAATGTTATACGATTCTCATTTACGAATGAGTACCATTTCTGTTCATCATTAACTAAGCTCTTTAATACAAATCTAATCTTCCTCTCTGCTAAACGCAACTATTTTTCATGCAAGAAATATCATTTTAATTATGTTTCTGAGCCAATTAAATTTTATTTTGAAAAGTGGGTATTGCATTAAAAATATCTCCAAATTCTGTAACTACACCTGTGACTGAACTTATAACTTATAATAACTCTACCTCTATAGAACCGCATTGAAGAGGTAGACAGCAACAACTCTTTTGGACAAAATGCCAGACAGATGCTTATATACTGACAAAAGTAGTTATTATCTCCGAATGTATTGATCTTAGTGTCTATAAAGTTTAATGAAAATAGTATTTAGAACCATGGCACAAAACACTGGAAGCGAGCAACATATTTCATTTATGTATTACGAAACATATTCATTTATGTATTACGAAACATTCTCATTTTTTATCCTTAAATTCAAATCTTCACATTAAAACTAATGCTAATTCAAATAATTAGAATCGTTATGCTACGTAAACTAATGAACAAATCATACATATCATTAAATAACCTAAATCTATCAACAATAAAATGTAGAAAGATATTTAGTTCAGTGTCACATATGGAAAAAGAAAAAAAGTTACTTAATCCCAAAGACTGAAATCAAAATGTCTGCTAATGAGTTTTCACCAAAATTTTCTTTTTTATTTGTTCATTTACTGAGAATAATCTTTGCAATTGCAAGAAACCAAAGACTTTTTAATNATTAAATAACCTAAATCTATCAACAATAAAATGTAGAAAGATATTTAGTTCAGTGTCACATATGGAAAAAGAAAAAAAGTTACTTAATCCCAAAGACTGAAATCAAAATGTCTGCTAATGAGTTTTCACCAAAATTTTCCTTTTTATTTGTTCATTTACTGAGAATAATCTAATTTCCTCGAAATGGCTAGAAAGTATCTGATTCTGAATAAAAGTGTATTTGCTTTTCCTCCTTTAGCAAGTATTCTTTTTTTCATTTACTTTCATCTTCCTTGGTATTTCTAAAGAGAAAACTTTAATTCTTCCCTTAAATAAAGGAGAAATTCCCAGGCGACGGTTAGATTGGAAAGTCGTGGAAATGACATCTACATATAATTCAATTGGGAAAAAAATTTACCGTTAACAGAATTTAGATTATATTTGAAAGAAAGGCTTATAACGTTAGATAAAATTTGCTGAATCAAAACAAATAGTGCTGAGGAACTTAGATATTTCAAATTTAGTTGAACTAAAATTGAATCATCTATAATCACTAATGGTTTTGTAGTCACAATTAAATAACAATACAAATTGCAGATATCATTTCGTGTCTAACGGCAATCAATCATTAAAATAGTGCTGAGAAAATCATGATATTAAGAATTTTAGGCATTGTAAATTTAGTGAAACTAGAATCGGATAAATTTCAACTGCTCATAGTTTAGTTATCACATTTTATAAAATATAATGCAGTGATTAGGAGTACATGTAGATATTTGAATAGTTATAGATATTAAATAGTGTAGTAGTTTCTATAAAACACTAAACAATAAATTATTATAAGAACAATTCATAATATTTTCCATAAAAGTTATTTGATATTAAAAGTATAACAATACTCAGTTAGTCTGTTAATATCTGTAAAGGCTAATCATACTTTTTTGTGAAGTGAATAAAACTTTGGTGTTAACTTGATCAAACTGACATTTAATACTTAGCTTTAGTTTATTCATGCTACAAATTAAAGATTTTATAATATTTATTTTTATTATTGATTATTTAAAAAGGAAACTATTATCATTAAATCTATCTGTTTAACAAGATACTTGTTTTTTCTCCATATTTCGCCAGATTTTGGAACGCCTGCTTAATCCTTCAATTGCTAGACAACTCAATTGCCCCCCGACGGGAACGTTTGCAGTTTCAATTTAACCTCATTTCATTAGTCGTAAAAAAAACGTGATTGAAAAAAATTTGTGAAAATTTAAAAAAAATGTGAAACAAGGTATAAGTGTGTAAAAATTGTAAATGATTGCTAAACATTATTTGCAAATATAAAATTTTTTTTTTAAATTCTAACACCATAACTATTATTAATACACATTAGAAATAAAAAAAAATTATTATTAATCACTATTAATAACACGAAAGCTAAATTAAAATATTAGAAAACTGTAATGATCAGTTAGCAAATATTTATTGAAAAAAAAATTTCTTCCTAGAATTAATCATTATAAATATCTAAGATTCCAAGTATTTAATTAAGCAGAGATAACGTTTATTGCCGCTATGAACACCATACAGACACTAAATTTTTCTTGTATTTCCTTGCAATTAGTAACTCAGCCAAAAGATTAAATTTCTAATGACAGGGAAAAATACATCGTGGTTAAAAAAAAAAGTCTTTCACTTATTTTCTTACGTGTTCTCACTCTCGAAAAATGTACCTTTCGGGAAAACTTATTCGTTGACCAAATAAATTTTCCGCTAAACGTACTCATCGGATCAATGAATTGTCCATTAAACGAGTGCATGCTCAATTGTTGTATCGGAATTAAGGAACATAATCTTATTAAAACTAATAAATTATTACTAACCATTCAGGATTTGAAAAAAAGAAAGTGATTTTTTTGTGTATCACCCATTATGCTATCTCTTTTTTATTCCTCATATTGACAACAGGGTGGAAATTGTTTGCGGAATCAGGTGTTTTTTAAAGAATCGAACTTTTTGTTTAGGAATCCAGCATAATTTTAGAAGCCTCAAAAGTTATCGAATCCAGACTAGATGCTGGCATTTTTAAATCAAGACTAAATTTCGATGTTATTTAATCGAAGCTAAATTTAAAAATGTATAACTGACTAAAACTGTCACTTCCGTCTTACACTTCTTATTCCGATTAAACATAATGAGGAACTTAAAGACTTTTAATCAGAGCCCTTTCGAGTAATACTATTGTCATGTGCCTGCAATTTGAAGCAATGAAATGATTTTAGACTGTATATGCCATCTTGTTAGAAAGAATCAGGTTTTAAAACGGAAAAATTATAAATCATAAAATAATCATTTAAAGAATCATAATTTTAAATTTAGAGGACTCTTTAACTCTTTAATTAACTCTTTGGAAAAAACACAAATCATCACATTATTTTATATTTCCTCCAATTGTATTATTTTAATTAAAGTTTTTCAGCGATATACTAAAGCAATTTAAAGTAGTATTAGTTGCTTCATTTCCTTTTGTAATGAAATTTTAATGATTTTTCGAGCCACCAGTTTATTAAGATAAAAAAAGTATTCATGAACATTTTTAATGGTATGAAATTCATAAAAGTTATTTGAGATTAACTAATTCAAACAGAATCACATCAAATCAAAAAATATTCCGCCCAGCTAATTATTACATTAATAGATAAGCTGAAAATATATATATATATATATATATATATATTAAGCANTATATATTCTCGTATTTGTATAATGATTTTTTTAACTTTTTCTATAATTGAAATTTACAAGTTTAAAAAAAATCTTCGGGATGTGTGTAAAACAGCAAAAGACTAACTAGTACCTAAAAAAATAAGAAACTATCTAGACAGTTAAATGAAATCGTGTAGATTTTTACTTTTCCGAAATCTACCAATTGCTTAACTGCAGGTCTTCTTAGTGACAAAGGAGAGACTGTTAACAATCATCGATTGAGGATTATTCTCCTATTTGCTGTTTTCAGTGAATCAATGAACGCATTGGAATTACATTATTGTTCTCGAGGCGATTTCGATTTCGGTCTTGTAACGGGTTTTCAGCGACTTTTTATTTTCATTGTAAAGAGAAAAGAAAAGATACTACAAAAGATATATATTTTATACTATTGCACGAAACCATAATATTATTGTTATGATAAGAACTTATAATTCTCCGATAAAAATAATGGCATCATTTTTAAAACGTTAAAAAGATTTCAAGTGGCAGAGTATTACTATTTATTCTCAGAGGTGTGAAAATATATTATCTATCACCGATATAATAATTACTCTTTTCTTGAATAGAACTAGAAATTATGATTCTTAACTGTAAGGTCTAATATTATTTGTTTAAGTATGAGATTTAAATATAGTTTTTTTTAATGCCGGGCACTTGGGACGAAGACCCATTGGCTTCAGAAAATACCGGAACTGCTTCTTTCTTCTCCTTACCCAGTGGGCACCTGTGGCGAAGCCACGGCGGTGGAGCAGCGTCACCCACGTCACACAACCACAAACCCGTTTATAGAGTGGGTCACATTCACACATTTACCACACAAGGGAGAAAGGACATAGAACACAGAGAGAAAGAAACATCCATGCCCTGAGCAGGATTCGAACGCGTGACCATCGGCTCCGCAGTCAGGCACGCTAATCACTAGGCAACCTGGTCGGCCATCTAAGTATAGTATTAGGTTATAATCGTTTTTACCCTCTACGGTAGATGTTTTACTAGTTTCAAATTATTTTTTAAAATAAAAATTGAGGTGCATATTATTATAAGACCTGAAAACATTACATGAGAAATAAATTTTTAACTTTCAAAAATTATTCAAATTTCTAGGTATTTTTGTAAACTACGAAATGTGTCTCAAAATTTATGAAATGTTTTCGGCCATTCTCCTATTATTCACCACCTCTTTGGATTGTTTGAGTTAGGGGAGAGATTCCAGCTCTGCAGGGCACAAAACACCCAGTTCTTCGAAGCCAAACAGAAACAAAGAAAGCTTTATTTTCAAGCGAACCTAATCCGAACTGAAAGCAATATTGTCTATTAATTTTTACCTTAAAGACACACAATAAACGCTGTTCAGTGATTGTTTTTCAAAACAGCGTTTCTTGCTATTGTAAGACCTGAAATAGTGCTGTAAAGAATAATTTTTTTAAGTTTTAATAGTGTTTTAAATTTCTATGTATATTTGAATCAGTAACGTGAATTACAAAGCATGTCGTAAAATTTTTGAAATATTTTAAGCCATTCTCCCTTTATTCACATCGCGTATGTATTACCATGTGTCAGCTATCGAGTCATTTTGCTCATGGTTTGATTGAATTATGTAAAAGGTTTTCTAGCTCTGAAGATCACAAAACATCTAGCAGCCTCAAAACCAAAGTGGAGCAAAGGAAACTTAATTTTCAAACAAACCAACCCAAACGGAAAACATTATTGTCTTTTATTTTTAACATCAATTTCATAATACATAGAAATTTTGACAGAAAGACAGACCGTAAAAGTTGTTTCATGGCTGTTTAAAATAAAGATCATTTGCCAGCCACTCGTCTCTGCAAATCAGTGAATTTCTGGGAGAGCAAAAGATAGCAATGCTACCGCTGCTATTCTATTGTCTAGATTTAGTTCTTCTTTTTGTTCTCAAGCTCAGAGATATGGCTAAAAAACGCATTGTACTGAAGCTCTTTAAATGGTCGCGACTAAAATTTTAGGTGAGGTTCCTTTTAAAGCCTTCAAGAGAGTGTGCGAGATATGATTAAAATTGCGGAAAATTTGTAAACTAGTAAACATGGTAACTGCTTAGAAAATTAAGATGTATCTCACTGTTACAAAGCAAAAGAAAGATCTAAACCTTGACAACTTCGATAACTTGATGCAAGGATAACCAATGAAAACTAATCACGCATGTAAACACACACACACACACACATATATATATATATATATATATATATATATATANTTAACTTTTTCTATAATTGAAATTTACAAGTTTAAAAAAAATCTTCGGGATGTGTGTAAAACAGCAAAAGACTAACTAGTACCTAAAAAAATAAGAAACTATCTAGACAGTTAAATGAAATCGTGTAGATTTTTACTTTTCCGAAATCTACCAATTGCTTAACTGCAGGTCTTCTTAGTGACAAAGGAGAGACTGTTAACAATCATCGATTGAGGATTATTCTCCTATTTGCTGTTTTCAGTGAATCAATGAACGCACTGGAATTACATTATTGTTCCTGAGGCGATTTCGATTTCGGTCGTGTAACGGGTTTTCAGCGACTTTTTATTTTCATTGTAAAGAGAAAGGAAAAGATACTACTAAAGATATATATTTTATACCATTGCACAAAACCATAATATTATTGTTATGATAAGAACTTATAATTCTCCGATAAAAATAATGGCATCATTTTTAAAACGTTAAAAAGGCTTCAAATGGCAGAGTATTACTATCTATTTTTAGAGGAGTGAAAATATATTAACTATCACTGAAATAATAATTACCCTTTTCTTGAATAGAACTAGAAATTATGATTGTTAACTAGAAGGTTTAATATTATTTGTTTAAGTATGAGATTTAAATATAGTTTTTTTTTTTAATGCCAGGCACTTGGGACGAAGAACCATTGGCCTCAGAAAAGGCCGGAACTGCTTCTCTCTTCTCGTTACCCAGTGAGCACCTGTGCGTCGAAGCCACGGCGGTGGAGCAGCGTCGCCCACGTCACACAACCACAAACCCGTTTATAGGGCGGGTCACATTCACACATTTACCACACAAAGGAGAAAGGACATATAACACAGAGAGAAAGAAACATCCATGCCCTGAGCAGGATTCGAACCCGTGACCATCGGCTCCGCGGTCAGGCACGCTAATCACTCGGCAACCTGGTCGGCCATCTAAATATAGTATTAGGTTATAATCGTTTTTACCTTCTACGGTAGATGTTTTACTAGTTTCTAATTATTTTTTAAAATAAAAATTGAGGCGCATACTATTATAAGACTGAAAAACATTACATGAAAAAAAAATTTAAACTTTTAAAAATTATTCAAATTTCTAGGCATTTTTGTAAACTACGAAATGTGTCTCAAAATTTATGAAGTGTTTTCGGCCATTCTCCTAATATTCAAAACATGTTTGGATTGTTTGAGTTAGGGGAGAGGTTGTCTAGTTCTGCAGGGCACAAAACACCTAGTTCTTCGAAGTTAAACAGAAACAAAGAAAACTTTATTTTCAAACAATCCTAATCCAAACTAAAAGCAATATTGTCTATTAATTTTTACCTTAAAGACAGACCTTATGCTGTTCAGTGATTGTTTTTCAAACAGCGTTTCTTGCTATTGTAAGACCTGAAATATTGTTGGAAAATATAATTTTTTTAAAGTTTTAATAGTGTTTTAAATTTCTATGTATATTTGAATCAGTAATGAGAACTACAAAGCATGTCCTGAAATTTTTGAAACATTTTAAGCCATTCTCATTTTATTCACATCGCGTATGTATTACCGTGTGTCAGCTATCGAGTCATTTTGCTCATGGTTTGATTGAATTATGTAAAAGGTTTTCTAGCTCTGAAAATCACAAAACATCTATCAGCTTCAAAACCAAACAGGAACAACGGAAACTTAATTTTCAAACAAACAAACCCAATCGGAAAACATTATTGTCTTTTATTTTTAACCTCAATTTCATAATACATAGAATTTTTGACTGAAAGACAGACCGTAAAAGTTGGTTCACGGCCGTTTAAAATAAAGATCATTTGCCAGCCACTCGTCTCTGCAAATCAGTGAATTCCTGGGAAAGCAAAAGATAGCAATGTTACTGCTGCTATCCTATTGCCAAGATTTAGCTCTTCTTTTTATTCTCAAGCACAGAGAGAGGGCTAAATAAACGCATTGCGCTGAAGCCCTCCAAATGGTCGTGACTAAAACTTCATGTGAGGTTTATTTCAAAGCCTTCATAAGAGTGTGTGAGACATGATTGAAATTGCAGAAAATTTGTAAACTAATAAACATGGTAACTACTTAGAAAATTAAGATATATCTCACTGTAATAAAGCAAAAGAAAAACCTAAACCTTGAAAACCTCGATAACTTGATATATATATATGTATATAAAACAAATTAAATAAATACAAGAACCCACGAAGAAAGTTAAGAAGTTTCCCGTTCATGTAAGTACATCTGATTTGGCTACTCGCGTTATAGTTTTTGTTTTGTTTTATACTGTTTGTTTTAAGTGTTTTCTTTTTATTTTATTTTATTTTCTGCTTTTACGTGTTATTTTTACTTATTGTGTTCTATTTCAATTGTTGTAATTTGTGTAAAAAAATTTTTTTGAGTGCTCCTCACACTATTGTATTAATATATTTTGCTTTGGCTATATTGATACAATATCAGAAAGCACTTTTTTTTGCGGATATAATCGTGTGGGCTGATGAATGGATTATATCTTTTATTTTCCGGTTTTTTTTAAAAAAAATTTCATCCCTTTTTTTTAATCAGTTGTTTGTTATTTTTTTATTATTATTCCCCCCTTTTTTTGCATATGTCTATATTTTCCTTTGTTTTTTCTTCATTTTGAACTTTTATTTATATATATATATATCTATATATCAAAATCTAGCATAATAGTATTTAAATTCAGTTTCAGTTTTTCTGATTCAAATCCCTTCGACATAATCGATTAAACTTCAAAGCGTGCACTTAAACTTTCAAAAAAAATTTAGAATTCACTACCAATGTTTCGGTAGTTATTATTGCAAGAATTACGGTATATCAGAATTTTTGCTCGGTGACATATTTCGGTAAAAGTAACGGCAGACTACTGAAAGAAAACTGAAATAACATGAATCTTGAAATATTTATCTTATCTTATCAGGACTTATTGTTTCAAAACTGTGAATGTTTTGAGTTAATTTTATTCAGTAAGAAGCTTATTCCTTAAAAGCTTTCTCTTTGAATATAAGATCTCACAGTTATCTTATATCAATCTCAGATTCAAAAACTTCACGTTTACGAAACACTTGAAGTAAGGAAATTTAAAGTCATCTAATTCCAAAGTCTTAAATAAGTTTTTTTTTTAAATTTTGTATTAGATTGCAATATCTGGCATATTTGTGAAGCCTTTTTTTTAAATTACGAACTTTGATTATTATCTACATATCAAAATTTAATTTCGTTGAATAAAGAAACTTAATCATTTGATTACGCAATCTAAAACTAAGGAATTACTTGCTTTTTCAAAAAGTACTACGGAAGATTGAAAGATTTAAAAAATTCAAATCACCGAATCAAACAAAAGTAACCGCATTTAAATAGTGAAAAATAAAAAATTTTAACCACTCCTCATCAAAGAAATATAGTGTTGATTCTTGGAATGCATATAAAATTCAGAACAATTTACATTAGTTTTCTTGGAAATGACAGAAATTCTATGTTAATTTGAGCCATTAAAGCACCATAATCATTTCATTACGTAACCTGAGACCAGATTTATTCCCCAAAATTTCCCCTTATTTGCAATATGTTAGAAAACTTATTCTTCCACCAATCACAAATTACCGAATTTCGAATCTTCTATTTTTATGAACGGAAGACCGAACATTTAGAAAAGCATATTTGTTCATATTTTATTGCAGCCATTAAATGGTAATTGGTTACTCAACTCCGATTTCTGCTCAGGAAACATTAGAACCATTTCCCGTCAAAGTTTCAGAAAAGGTTTAGCAGACACATTTAGGATACGTTCAAGAATAATCTTTTTTCAATTGCACTATCCAATCTTTCTTAACGGTAACATTTCCTTTCAGGTAAATAATTTATTTGATGCGTGAAAAAAATACGTAAAATATTATTCTTACAAATTTTAAGGTGACTGTCTGGGTTTGATTGCTTTTTATTTACATTGAATTGATTAAACTTATAAATTATTGCATAAAGTGAAATATAAAATATTGTAACCTATTAATTTGATATATTTTTCGATATTTTAGAAATATGTTTGAAGTTTAGGCTTATTACAAGAAAAAATTTTGAATTTATGTCA
Organism: Parasteatoda tepidariorum; assembly: GCF_043381705.1. Taxonomy (NCBI): domain Eukaryota; kingdom Metazoa; phylum Arthropoda; class Arachnida; order Araneae; family Theridiidae; genus Parasteatoda; species Parasteatoda tepidariorum. The sequence goes on from NC_092206.1 coordinate 40,447,485, forward strand.
GATAAAGTGCACTTAGTTCTGATTAATAAAATAAATTTTCCTTTTCACTACAGATTCATAGTGTTCAGTGTTAATTGCATAGTGCATCGATATTTTATAACCTAAGTTAATCTCGGAAAGATAACGGGATGTTTTTCTTCGTTTGATTTATATTAATGAAGAATGATCAAATATTGAACCAGCAGAAATTTAGTTTAAAACACAGTATATTATTCATAACATTGTCACCGAATTTTCCCTCAAAATTCCCATTAGTTTTGGAGTAAGGATATCCATCCATGTTTAAAAAATAGTTTTTCTGTTGATGCATTTAAAGATGTAGTTTAACAACTTTAAATTTCCGACTTCCAGTTTCAAAATAAGCTACAACTTTACTTCTAATTACCAAAAAAAAATTAAAAATACTAAAACAATTTTGGAATCCTATGAATATATTCTTTCAGAAAAATTATAGAACAAAAAATTCTATTTCTTGAAGAAATTGGTCCTTTTAGGTGAGTAGATAACTAGTTATTTACATAAAGTACATCACATTCTTCCGTTTAATTGGTTTTATGATTTTCTTCCTTCATTGACATTTTACTTTAAAATTTTAGAAAAATTTTTTTTCGTTTCCAAATTGAAAAATTAAAATGGAGGTAAAAAGATTAAAAAATTCTAATGAGCTGGGTTTAAGAAAGTCAAAATAATAGACGGTGTAACTCCTATTATTCAACCACTGTTCTATTAGATATTCACTTCAATACAGTTCAACAAAAATTAACCATCACTTGCTAACATTTCAAGTGATAAAAACTTCTTTCGGCATGAATACAGTACTACTCAGCAACTATTCACTACTCAGTTACTATCTTCTACTAAGCTACTATCAACTACACAGGTACTATGTTCTACTATGCTATCTTCTACTAAGCAACTATCTTCTACTTAGCTACTTATTAGATAGTCAGAGTTTCGTTGATTGAGATATCCATTTAATTTACCCTCATTTCTTAGTAGAGCGTGATTCTGTAGTTTCAGATTTTACTTCGGACAACACGCAATGTGATTCAAAGAATGTCCTAAAAAATTTTTCTTTTCCAGAAATTATTGGATAATAAAAAAAAATTCTTCAGATATGAAAGGTATAAACTAGGATTGTAGCTCAATCAAAGCTTGATTTGATATGAATTTTGTAAATTAAAAATTATATTTAACTTAACGGAATATATTTTTTGCAAACATTGAATTTCCAAAAATTTTATGATTTTTTACTTTTAAATACATTAGAAGAAATCTAGAAAATAAAGAAATTATTTCAATATTTTCTTCGAACATGATTAAACACGCATAATAATATTGAAATTACATTGAGTTCTGACGAGAGATAGCAA